>NC_134488.1:102815257-103004331 GCF_040206685.1 Ascaphus truei | reverse complement strand
GTATTGATATGGGATTCCAGATACCCATCCCATATAATGACAGTATCTTCAATGTATCATCTCCACAATATGAGTCATGGAGAAGAGACATCAACTCTGCAACATTTTTTTTTTTAAATGTATTTTTTGGTGTGATTACAACAGTATATTGCTTTTCATTTTATAAAGTCTACCTTTTTATAAACATATTTTATTCAAAGATAATGTTTCTAAAAATGTTTGTGGAATAGGTAGTCTAATTGATTTTTCGGAAATGTATTTAAAAAAATAACGCACAACAAAAAACTATTAATGTATGACAAACTGGAGTCAACATTTCCTAACACTGAAAATGCTTTACGGATTTTCCTATCGATGGCGGCCACAAACTGCAAAGGCGAAATATCTTTTTCAAAAGTTGAAACTTATTAAGAACGAGCTCCGCGGTTGCAACATTCAACCAGGACCGAACGCTCTTTCCTTGCGGACAATCGAATCAGATACACTTCAGAAAAGTTAATTTGATGAAGTTCGAGACGCGTGTAGACAAACAAAATGTTTGTGTTTGTAGTAATATTTGCAGCATTTCAATGTTATTCAATAAAAACGTACTGTATTTGTATGTAAGTGTGATCTTTGTGGGGGAAGCCCCCCATTCACACTTAGCCCAGAGCCCCCATAATTCTAGTCGGCCGTGGCTTTGTTCGCTGGACGTGGCCTGCAGTCATCAGTGGAAGAGCCCAGCTCTTCCAACCACAAATACGGTGTTATGACAGCATAGTGTTGCTGTTACTCAGGAGGGATCTCTTTCTGAAGGCTATTTTATCAATTGGAAGATAAAAGGCTGTGTATTTCATTCAGTACTCACAAAGATGAATCACACAGCTCCTGAAGGAAATGCATATTTAGTCCTGGGCTGTTCAAATGGATTGCAAGTTGCTTATTCTCAGATGTGCTGCGTAATGTACAACAAAGATAAATAGTTTTTTCATGAATGTATCAACATTTTATTCTTGTTGTGCAGTAAGGGGAAAATGGCATTTTAAAGTGTTTTATTTCATGCAAAACAGTAGTGCAACAAAGAAGTATTTTTTTTTCCGCAAAGTAGAACTGAAAAATGCTTTATATCTTTCACCAAAAAACATAATATTTTCCATTTAGGGAGGAAGACTCTGATTAGATGTTTACAGGCATACCCCGCATTAATGTACGCAATGGGCCAGAGCATGTATGTAAAGCGAAAATGTACTTAAAGTGAAGCACTACCTTTTTTATACTTATCGATGCTTCGGTACAGGTAGGGAGCCGGAATTGCTGTTCAGGATGTACTGACAGGCGCATGCGCGAGCTGCGTTTGCCTATTGGGCGAGGGGAATAAGTGCGTCACTACTACAGCGGTCTATAGGGCAGAATAAGTGCCCATACTCGCGAAGCGAGCATATGGACACAGGGGTATGGGGCTATTGAAAATATGTCCTTACTCGCGAGTGTACTTAAAGTGAGTGTCCTTAAACCAGGGTATGCCTATTTTTAACTGCAATCTAAACTTTAGTCTCCATCCTGCCAGTAGCCCAATCCAGCAATTTAAAGTGATGAGCTTTATGAATTCTATTTGCAAAACTTGCGTTCGATCCTAAAAAAAAGTGCGCGCTATGCACATCTTATGAAAAAGTGACCAAGTGCTACCCTATAATTTTCCCAAAAAGAGGAGGGAAGTTTAGAAGAGAAATTCATGAATCTGGCTGGATGTGCTTTGGAAGGGTAAGGAAAACAAAAACTAGAGAGGATTTTACCTTTGAAATAATTCAGCATTGTTTATTTATTTTATTTCCCCTTTAGGAGAGGAAATTGCAGACGATTTGTTATATTAGGAAATCCCTACACATAGAAACGGATCACTGTCCGAGCACAAAAAATAAATGGACAACTGACTCCAACTCAACAGTGTGATCCATTCCTAGTTTTGTATTTTCTTGTTTATTAACTTTAGTACAACATCTGAAGAAAGACTGGCCTGGATCATTATCACACTATTTACCTATGCAAGTGGATCTCTCCGTACATATCTAATACATGTAGAAAGCATTTTATTTTGTACAAAATGGCAAAAGTTGGTATCCGTAATTGCAGATTTTTGCAAAGAAAGAATGACAATAAGTAGCTAAAATGTTTTCATCAGTTCCTCTTATTGTGTGGTAATCAATGGTTTAACCCAGCGGTGCGCAAACTGGGGGGCGCAAGACTTGCTGCGGGGTGCACGGGGTTTACAGAGGCTTCCGCACTCTTCCCGAATACATTTAAATTAATGCCGGGGGAGCTGCAGAGTCTCTGTAAACTTCTATTTACCTTGTTTCATATGCCCTGGCCACGCGTCGCCATGGCAACGCGGCGTCAAATGACGTTTTGGGGTCATGTGATGTTGCGTTGCCGTGGCAACGTGACGTCATTACACCAGGACTTCTGAAGCAAGGTAACAGGGGGCCAAAGGAGAGGGGGACAGAGGGCAGGGGGGCACAGGGAAAAAAGATTGCGCTCCCATGGTTTAACCAATAACATAGTATTTTCAATTAACTACATGTAGCACTACTTCCCCCTGCCCCCTCTGGGAGATTTACTCTGGCTACAGGTCAGTGTGGTGCAATATACTTGTTTGATTCAGGAGAGGCGGAGCTTCCGCAATGTTATGGGGAAACAGGACAGGCTTTAGGCAGTTTCAGGCAGTAGTTCTTCTCATCGTGCTGCGCCTCCAGTCACAGTAGACTCCAGAGTTCTGGAGACAGTCCCTCCTGTGACAGTCCTCTGAACATAATGGGATCCTTTGAGACAGCCACTGCAGTTCTTGTTACAGCGTATGCCTGATGTTACTAGCAGGATCCAGGTCTTAGGATGGCCCTAGACCACACTGGTAGGCTGGAGGCCTGGCCAGGTGCCTCAACTCTTCCCCAGCCCATAACGGGGCTAGAGGCATAGGTCTCTACACCTTGAAGGGGGAACCTGGACTAACTAACTTTACATGCTTCCTCCCTAAGGCACAGAAGGGTGAGGGCACTAGGTCTGCACCACGACTGGCTGTACACAGACCCAGTTCCACCTCCACACCCTGTCACTCAGAGAGGCTGCTGCAGGAGGGGAAAACCCAATATGACAGTCTGTTATAGCCTGCATCTATCAGGGCTTACATAACGGGGCAGTAGAATAGCCAAAACCTACCATGACTTTCAATAAATACTCTTTATTTTATTTTAAGATTGATAGTAGCTTACAAGCACTTACTTTCATATGAGTTATTTGTACATGCATGGATCACATTTACTTTTATCTGCCAACCTGAATGATCCAGTCCTGGCTTTAAATTCCTCCCCATAAGCAAAGAACTACAATTCCCAGAATGCTAAGAGTGATTTTTTAACATCTAGGGTTGCATGCGCTGCCCTGACCATATGGATTTAGTTAACAGGTATGTTGACTAAAATAATCAAAATAGTACAAACAGGTGATCACTTGATTATGGTTATTTACTACTAGCTGATATACCCGGCGTTGCCCGGGATGTAAATGCGTAATAGGTAGTATTATTTATAGATCGTGGAACAATAGGTGACTATTTGTTGTAAAGGTTGGATATTAATGTTGAAAAGAAAAATGGAATAAAATGTAATACAGGCATACCCCGCATTAACGTACGCAATGGGACCGGAGCATGTATGTAAAGCGAAAATGTACTTAAAGTGAAGCACTACCTTTTCCCACTTATCGATGCATGTACTGTACTGCAATCATTATATACGTGCATAACTGATGTAAATAAGGCATTTGTAACAGGCTCTATAGTCTCCCCGCTTGCGCACAGCTTCGGTACATGTAGGGAGCCGGTATTGCTGTTCAGGATGTGATGACAGGCGCATGCGCGAGCTGCCGTTTGCCTATTGGGCGATATGTACTTACTCGCGAGTGTACTTAAAGTGAGTGTACTTAAAGCGGGGTATGCCTGTACGATGTTGTTGTTTAAAAATGTTTTATTGTAAACACACCACAGTACAATGTATATTTTGGTGACATAACAGATGTAAAAATGTGTGGCGTGTGTCCCGCTAGGGTGTGAGGAGGTGGGTGGCACGTGGGTTGTGAGTGGGGGTCCTGCTAGGGTGTGAGGCGGCGGGTCAGTGATGTCGATGCGTAGGGGGCGGGAGGCAGCAGGTGTGTGGTGGGTGTGTGAGTGGTGGCAGGTGTGTGTCGAGTGCCTGTTGAGTGCGTGCGGTGGCTGTGAGGCGGTGGGTAAAAGGCAGAGGCGGTCGGAGTGCGGGCGGGTGAAAGGCAGAGGCAGGTGGGCGAAAGGCAGAGGCGGTTGGGCGGGCGCGAAAGCAGGTGGGAAGGCAGGGGGGTCAGGAAGGCGAAGGGTGGCGGGGAGGGGTAAGGGGGGTATTGGAGGGGGGGAAGGGGGGAGTGGAGGGGGGGAAGGGGGGAGTGGAGGGGGAAGGGAGTGGAGGGGGGGAAAGGGGGGAGTGGAGGGGGGGAAAGGGGGGAGTGGAGGGGGGGAAAGGGCAGAGTGGAGGGGGGGAAAGGGGTGGAGGGAGGGGGGAAAGGGGTGGAGGGAGGGGGGAAAGGGGTGGAGGGAGGGGGGAAAGGGGTGGAGGGAGGGGGGAAAGGGGTGGAGGGGGGGAGGGGTGGGGGGGAAGAGGTGGAGGAGGGGGGGAAAGGGGTGAAGGGGGGGAAGGGGTGGGGGGGGAAGAGGTGGAGGAGGGGGGGAAGAGGTGGAGGAGGGGGGAAAGGGGTGGAGGGGGGAGGGGGGAGGGGAAAGTGGTGGAGGGGGGGGGGAGCACGCTCGTCAGTCCTGATGTTGAAGTGAAGGGAGAAGGTAGTATCCAGATAGCCATGCTTCCTGGACTAGGCCTCAACTTTGCCCCTAGACCCTGAGACACCTGTAGAGGAGTGTTGCAGGGAAGGCCCCAGATAGGGACTCTTCCCATTATTGTTATTACTGTGCCAATGACCGGACCGCCACGCGGTGCTCTGCGGCCTTGGACCAGGCCACAGGATCCTGAGACATTTTGTGAGACCCTCTAGCTGGAGCTCACACTGCGAGGAGGATCAGGACCCTTAGGAGAGAGGGGATTTGTGTTGGAGACCCCGCTATGTAGGACCCGCTCCAACACACCGCGCCAAGCAGCACCTGGGAACTGGAGTACCCAGGCAGGTACCTAACGTGCACCTACATCTACAGGGGGTAGCGCTACCTCACAGTTGGGTGGGATTGGTGGGACAGGACACCAGGGGTTATTGGTGCCACGGCACCCTCAGTACTTCAGGGGAAACCACTCAGTGTTTGGGGTCATGGCCTTATACTGTGGGTATTTGCTATTTTGTGTTATCTGTGTTTATTGTGTGTGTACAGTAAAGATTAGTTATATACATTGTGTGGTGTATTACTTACTACTGAGTATTGGTTCCTGTGAGGGGTTATCCCGCCAACGCTGGGATCTCTCATAGGTGGAGGCGCTGCATGCAAGGAGAAAAAGCTCAACCCAGGCTCCCAAAGGCAGAGGCTTAGTCCTCCTGTGGGCAACAGGTACAGCAGCACGCGTATTTGCCCGCGTAGTTCCCTTAGGCATAGGTAAAGGGGGCTACATATACAGTATATAGTATTTATTTTGTATTAGATGATTTTATTCAGTTTGCTGGTGCCTGATGGGCAGATATTTTGAGACATTTTTTGCTGACCAGGGTTTTATACACAGGGATTTACTGCCAAATGGCACAATTCTGACCAAATTGATGAAATTCAGAGAAATGTGAATCATTTTGAGAAGCCATTTTGGAGACATTTGGATATCTCTACATTTGGATATTATATGTATCTGGTTTAGCAGACCAGTCTGTTTATAAAAGCAGCACCTACATATTATTGAAGGAGCGGCTCAGTGAGTAAACACACCGACTGGCACTGAGTTTGAAACAGGGGAACCTGATTCAATTCCCTGTGTCAGCTCCTTGTGACCTTGGGCAAGTCACTTTATCTCCCTGTGCCTCAGGCACCAAAATCATAGATTGTAAGCTCTATGGGGCAGGGCCCTGAGCTTGCAAAATGTCTCTGTAAAGCGCTACATAAAATTAGCAGCGCTATACAAGAACAAACAATTATTATTATTTATATGTGTTTTCTTCTTCACAGGATTAGAACCAAGTGGTTCTCTAAAGCTAAATTGCCGGGGCTTTCTCCCCCCTAGTTCCCGGGTAGTTACTGGTGTTATGTTGGGACATTTACATGTATGTCTAATAGGAATCCATAATGGATTTGAAGATTGGATTTTAATAAGACCTCCATGCTTGTCCAGGATCTTTTTGCTAAATTGCTTATTCTGTGAAACCCTTCCTTCTTAAAAAAGAGAGAAGCAGAAAAACTGATCTCGAAAAGAAAGTTAAATATTGACACTAAGTTATGAGGATGGGCTCTCGTTTGTTTTCCTTATGCTCATCCATCGTGGGGAAACACTAAATGTATTTGTTCTTTATACATTTATATGTGTGTATAACATATCTTAAATAATATTAGTACTTCACCAGGGTCTAAAATCAACAGTCAGTACTAGTGTACTGGGATAATAGATAGAAAAGCGCTTCTTATAATGAATTTGAATGGCTGTGGGTTTACCATTGAAGTTGCCAGGCGCCACAGTTTGCAAACCCTGCCCTTGCCTATAACTTAGTTATGCTAATTTTATTACAGTACATTTCACATACTTTGGCCTATTTTGTTCGCCATCATTTTCACAGTGAACATGTATTTGCATTGCCATGTTTGCTTATTTAATAGATATCTGTGAGTAGGTTTACTGGGTATGCACCCTAGCTGTGCTGAAAAGCTGTGTAATACAACTGGAATATGTTTGTAGGCAGGGCCGCAGACAGATTTTCTGGGGCCCAGGACTAGGGTTACATCCGGCCCCGAAACGGAATTTGCTTGGGCGCAAACTACGGCTGGTTGTGAATTCTGGTTAAATGATACTACCTCCACTGCTTCCCCGCTGTTCAAAACATACCAGGGTTTGAAGGCTCCTTCTGCTCAACCCCACCTAGGATCAATCCTGGATCCTTAAGAATTGGTACAGAAAAATAGGGGAGCACAGGGTTAAACGACTGTATGGCACAAATATAAATGTAGGTAAATACCCAGAGACAGGCTGCTAAGTTTGTAGCCAGCCCCCTTACACCACACTGCAGCGCACAGGGGTTTTCTGGACCACGGTCAATGCACTAGCTGTGTGGTTAGAGAAGAAAAGGGGAGGGGGGTGTTGTAAGTGTAGCCATGCATAATAATGGACTGCAGACATCTTCTATGCTGGCAGTAAACCCTGGTAAGTACAGGAATGCCAGCAGTAGTTATGGAGGTTTTCCCTCACACCCTGGTGAGGTGCCTTATGTATGGATGGGAGTGGCTGCATGCTCTGAGTCCCTGGTTAGTGACATCAGAGATGTGCCTGCCCCTGAGGTATATAAGGCACAACACTGTCAAAGTTAGGTTGTTGTTGCTAAGGTGTTTTGGCTCCTGTGAAAGGGATTGCAGGATAGCTTTGTGCCCACTAGTGCTGTAACTAGTGGCACGGGTTTCCAAATGAAGCCTGTCAAGGCCACACTGTGTCCAGGGACCTGGCACAGGGGTGATCTCCCTACGGGGAGAGGGGATACCACTTCAATTGGAAGGGCGTACCTGGCAAAGGGACAGCACGGAGAGATGTGCGGCTAAAGCTGACAGCTGCAAGGGGCAGTCTATCATATCGATAACATCAATAAAGATGCCCTATTCAAAGATACCCCCACTGTGTGAGTGTGAAGTTACTCAACAGTGGATGACACCACCAAGAAGGAGTTCCTCACCAGGACCATCTCCCTGCGGAAGCACAGATCCTGATGAGGTGGAGGCGCTGCACATGATATAGGTAGGACTCGCACCCACTACCTCAGCTGCCTGTCCGGTTGATATCCCCACACACCATCATGCGGGAGACTCAGGAGACCTGTTGCCTACAGGTGCACCACCCGACATGACCATGTAATGGGGGCTGGTTAGACCACACGGGCCAATGTGAGATTGGGTGGGTCAGACTAGAGGGAATACCCGTTACATAAGTAAAATCAGAATACTACAAGCACTCACACGGCCATGTGTGAGTGGTACACATGTAGAATGGTTTCCTCTCCTTCTCCTCCTCCCTCCTCACCCCGATCGTCTAGATGTGTTTATCCTCAGGTCCTGATGGTCCTGATGGTCCCTTCGCCTTGGGGTATACCCCCACCAATAGTGTTGAGACCCCCGGGGTACCGCGGACGGCGCTGACTTGGAGCGGTCACCTACTGGGACTATCGGTAGTGTGAGTTTGGATTTTTTATGTTATTAAATTGTTTGAATGTAATCTAATACTCATCTCTGGCCTCAACACTATTGGTGGGGGTATACCCCAAGACGAAGGGGTACAAGGACCATCAGGACCTGAGGTATGGTCCTTGTAAGGTATGGGCCTGGGTGGGGAGAGGGAGAAAGGTATGGGGGGGGGTGGAGTGGGAGAAAGGTATGGGCCTGGCGGTGGGGAGGGAGAAAGGTATGGGCCTGGGGCGGGGGGAGAGAGTGAAAGGTATGGGCCTGGGAGAGGGGGAGAGGGTGAAAGGTATTAACCTTGAGGGAGAAAGGTATGGTCCTGGGGGGGGGAGGGGGTGGAAAGGGAGAAAGGTATGGGCCTGGTGGTGGGGAGGGAGAAAGGTATGGGCCTAGGGAGAAAGGTATGGGCCTGGGGAGGGAGGTAGAAAGCTATGTGCCGGGGGGGGGGGGGAGGGAGAAAGGTATGGGCCTGGGAGGGGGGGGTGAGGGAGAAAGGTATGGACCTTAAAAGGTATAGCCTGAGAGGGGGGGGGAGTGGGCCAAGGAGTGCAAGATGTATAGGATTAGGAGCCAGGGGTAGATTACCCCGAGATCTGGAGGTTCAAGGAGGGATCTTCAGACAGCGGAGGGGGGTCTTGGAGTAGCTGCTGATGGCCCACGGAGGGGGCCTTGGAGGGGCTTCTAATGTCAGGTAGGTTTGGACAGAGATACACACACACACACACACACACACACACACACACTGTATAAACAGCTGCACTGCCAGGAAGATTCAAAACATTTTTTTCTCGGCTGTGCAGTTGCTTATATCAGCTAGTCCCTGCCCATGAGGAAGGCCCTGATTGGCTCTCCCAAGCAGATGTGGCCAGGTCTCCCTCTGGAATCCCCTTGGCCATCCCACCTACCTCTGACGCGGCCAGGAGGTTGCGGCTGGCACGGGTACAGTTGTCAGGGCACGCGCGACCTCGGCGGGAGGTGCAGAGAGTGAGGGCACTATAGGGAGCGCTCTGGTGCACCGGAGGCTCCGCAGTGGCCAGATCACAAAGGACGCCGCCATCTTGCATAAGATCGCGCATGTGCAAGACCCGGCGCATCGCTGTGGCATCCCAAGTCCGGCGGCCATTAGGGAAATAGATCCACAGGGGACTACAGCCCCCAGAATGCTTAGTGGTTGCTGATCAGGTGGCTAAGCTAAGCCAACAGGGCTGCGAGGATCCCCTGCTCCGGAGATTGATACATTTGGCGTGCTGCGAGCCACGCCAGTCGGAACTGGGACACAGGGAGGTGAGGTTTTGTGTGCAGGGTGACAGTGACCCCTGCACTAGGCCAGAGATCCCCTATAGACCCAGCTAGGCCCCGGCTCATCCCTAAGCTTGTGGCTGCTGCAGGGACAGGCCCATTAGATAGGGACACTGCCCCTGTAGTGTGAGGGACACAGCCAGGACGCGCCGGCGAACTGGCAATCCTGGGGTCTGGGACCAGAACACCAACGTATAAAGAGACTGTTAAGGTGGGACTCTCCAGCTGGATACCACCATACGTGGGAGTGGACTCATCGCTGACAGCGACGACGTGGGACCGGACAGCCCCTTGTCTTCTGTAGGCTCTACCGGGTGTTGGAGCACCTGGCAAGTATACCCTATCTTCAAGTACACTAACATTCTACTGTGGGCAGCTCTGTCACACACACTTGGTGTGGGAGTGCTTATCGTGGGCTGGACACTAGGACACTGGTGCACCTGCACCCAAGTACTGTGGGAATACTGTGTGGGTATATCAATATACGTATTATAAGGTGTTGTTGCATATTATATGTGTGTTCTAAGTTTGTGCCTAGTAAATACTGTTATACCATACTCTGGTGTGTGTTACTGCGTATATTGTCCTGTGACGGGGTTATCCAGCATAGCTAGGATCCCTCATAGGTGGAGGCGCTGTCACCAGACAGATCAGGTACACCCTAGGCTCCCAGCAGCGGAGGTTCAGGCCTCCTGTGAGCCACAGGTAACGCACCACATACACGGTAGTCGCCATATCTCTCATTGGGTGGGGGAAACTGCGCTACAAAGGCTACAATTAAAATAGCTTGTCAGCGTTTTTTTTTCTGAGACATGAAATGGCGGGGGGCCTGGGCCCCTTGAGTCACCGGGCCCGGGACAGCAGTCCCGGCTGTCCCCCCCTGTTGGCGGCCTTGCTGGTAGGGATTCATGTTTAAAATGGACATGAAGTAAAAAGTGACACTATGGGCTCATTTGCATGTCATTTCCCAGAATCCCTGGCTGCAGTGTATGCTAGGAGATAATGGTGAACAGCAGGGTTGTAGATCTTTCTGAGACATGTGGATATGCTCACAAGTGCTATTTTTATTTGCTTATTTAATAACAAAACCAACATTCTGTATATTGCCCTTTCTCACCCTGACACATTTTGTATGATCTGTTTAGTAAGTTCTGAGATATTCTTTACGGTGTTGTAAAAACAGCAAACATCTTTGCAAACTAGAAACTCCAAATAGCGAAAGAAACCATACTGAGAACTTGGATCTGAGCTGTCAACTAAATTGCTTCACATAAAATACTCTGTCAAAACAACTAAAGACGACGATTTTTTCTTTCTTTCCCCCCCTCCCCGATCTAATAAAACATGTCCACGTGTGCCTTTTGATGTCATCATCACTGTTTAAATGGAAAAAAAAATATCAACAAAGAGGATTGATGCCAATTTTACAAAGATGATTACATCAAAATGTCTAAGTTTTCATAAAACAAATATAGATTGCTTTCTGCCACCTCTAGTGGTAAAATATAAACTTCCAGGGGGCACCAAGCCCAGGCAAAATAATTACTGGTGGTCTAAAACGTCATTTTGCATGTTCTCGCTGCATCTGGTTTATTCTTTCAGTTCTGCAGCAGTGCTGAACAGTGGCATTGTGACTACGAAAATGTTTGTCATTTATCTCAGTTGTTTTCAAGCGACAATCCATGTTTGCTCTCTCCATTGATATTAATTTATTCAACACAGTCTATTACTAAACAGAGATCTGAAGCCTGTAATAATGTTTACTACCTCTTCTTTTTGTCTTTTTTTTAATTGTTTTTTTTTGGGGGGGGGGGGGTCCAAAAATATTATATTAAACAACAATGTAACATTACAATACAAATAATGAAATTGAAATACAGAAAATAAACATACTTTTACACAAAATAGTTTTTTTTAGTATTGCACATCAAACTGTTAATCTCAAAGTTATGCACAATAGCACAAATAATAATAATAAAAAGATAAATCAATGTTTTTCCTAAAATTAAAGTTACAGCTATCATCATACACTTTCCAATCACATACACCATGATGAAGTGCAACATGCGAGAAACGCGTTGGGTGTTTATCCACCTCGCATGGTGTCTTGTAGGATCCAATAAAACTACATTTATATTTTTATGTTTGAGCCCCCTCTGGATCTCTTTTTTACTCTTAGTAGTGCTCTGTTTTCTTTTCTACCGTTTTCTCGGCACTTTCCAATCACAACCCGGTATCTGGTGATCCCATTTCCATCTCACACTACTACCCTTTCTATTGACCACTCTTGTCTTATAGCTAACAGACCTCCTGATTCAGAAGAGTGGTCCCTGTTATTTCGGCATGACTAGGCCAAACGGACATTTGGTTGGGGCATGTCACCGCCGGCAGGGACCCTTCGCCGCAGGCCGCTCCACCGCTGGACACTCAGCCGGCGGCCGCTTCACCAATACGGTAAGTTAACTTAGGGGGGTTAGCAGTCAGAATAGGGGGATAAGAATGGGTATTCTAGGGTAAAGGGTTAGGTTTTATCGGGTAGGGAATTGGGGTAAGAGGTTAAGGTTAGGGGTAGCATTAGTATTAGGTTTTATGATAAGGGGTAAGGTTAACGGGCTTAACCTTAGCGGTGAACAGCCGGCTGCGAGATGTCCCAGCGGCCATTTGATTGCGGCAAAACGTCCGTGACCAAATGTCCTAGACCGTGAGCAGGAGCCTATGACCACTGTTAAAGTCAGTGCTAGAGAGCCAATGAATAAGGAGACGGGTGCTCCGATTCACAGCATTGATTGGCTGTACATCTGGTACAAATATCAAAGAATATTAGATGACCGGACGTATCTGGGAGACCCTGCAGTCTAGATAAAGTGAAGGACATTTCTTTTGAGGGGTGGAATTAAGTATGTTGCCTTAAAGCAGCAAAATGTGACATCCTATTTAAAAAAAAAATCAGTTCTATAGTATTAGATAATACTGGCTGTATTTTTTTTTTAAACTCCTAATGTCATTTTTAATGTTTTTTTTTTAATGTACTTATCATCCTTAAGTTGATAAAACAACCATTTAGAAAGTCATAACTATTTCCTATTTTGAAACAGGCTGTGACACACACCTTTTTTTTAGCTCTGCTCTTTGGCAACAAAGTATCACAAACAGATCTGTTGATATGTTCCAAACAACAGATTGTCTATTACTCTGAAAGCTGTAACGATAATGTGTTACACTTAGTAATATAATTTTACATATCAGATGCAGCATTTCACAGACTGCAGCACAACGTTAGTAGGCGGCCATTTCATTAGGCACATAATCAGGATTTTTACAGATTTATAACAGGAGCACCAAGGATTGCCAGTTTAGGTAAGAATGTAAAATTATATATTGTCACATGCTTTACATATAAAAATAAGAAGAAAAAAAGGGGGGGGGTATAGTATTGCGGCTTTAAGGTAGAGAAGGACTCTCCCATTCTTCCGTGGGGTAGGGTTCATTACAGGAACGCTGCATCTTGTCCTCCATTTTAGGGCTATCAGGTGTAATTTTCTTCCTGACCTCAGGAGGCGCTATTGCAGCTGTTGCCACTGTATTTGCTAGAACCCCCTATTGTGGTAGTCCTACAGGTGGGCATATTTTGCTTGTAGAGGTCGTAGTTCTCACAGGCATCTCTGTAGACTTTTCTTTTTCTTTCCTTGAGTAAGTTTTACAATATCAGCAGTTCTGTGCACGCATCCTCTCTCATTAGGTATACTGGATGTGCAGTTGCTAGGTAAAAACTTCTGTTTGCTTTACACCATTTACTTGCTAGGTGAAATCCCTCCGCTTCAGCCAAATAATGTGGTTTTCTGATTGAGTTCAGTAATTTTCAGTCTCAACTTTGGGTATTATGGCATTCACTCTTCACACTTTGTGTGCTTGTTTTACACCCAAGATACATAGACAGACTTTACTTGCAGAAAAAAAAAATATATTCTTTGCAGTGGAATATTTCTTTCACTCCCGGCAGGGCGACTCAACACTCAGCAATTGGCTTTGGGATACCTTTTACACAGCTCAGCAATTCCTTTTTCCCCGGTAGGGCAATTTTACCCTCAGCACTTGTGTACTGAAAATTCCCCTGCTTCCGCACAGTCTTGCATCAATTTTCACACTTTTCTGCATATACTCCATTCACAGCTGGTAGTCCTATGCGGTGTGGCAGCCTTTACTTGCAGAATCAGTACCGCTCGTGGGTCACCATCTGTATTCACTGCTTCAGCGAAACATTTGAAAACAGCAAACGCCTATCCCTTTTAAGGGCTAATTTACTTCTTGAACCCTGACTACGGCTGGAAGGTATAACCCCTATTTCAATGACCATATTACACTTTATTGTGATCGGCAAGTAAGGTTTACCTGCTTCAGCAGTCTCTCTCTCCTCTTGGGATTGGGGAAAAGAGTCTGTCTGTGGTTTTGTGGCTTTCAGTGCAGTTTAGATTTCCTGCCTGGATGTGTATCCCTTTAATTCTGGTCTCTGCTGCATGAGATTTTTTGTTTATGTTGCTCAGGCTGTTTGTAGGCAAAAAGCACAAAAGATTTCACAGGCAATCTCCGGGGCCCCTTTTAACTTCAAGGGCCACCTCAATCCCACTTCTGACACCATATGTAAGAGGACGTGTGCAGAGGTATGCAATGGAGACTTTTTAAGGTGAAATTAAATAAGGCTTTTATTGTGCCTGTTTCTTTAACACAAGAAAATCATCCAAACGTATGCAAAATAAGGGGTCAAACAAAGCTTCTGTTTCACTTGGGAGTATTTCTAGTGAAACCAATGCAGTCCACAACTCCCTTTAGATTAGCATGTCCCCCAGCCCCAAACATATATCTTGATATGTGCAGATATACAAAAAGTCTTATAAAGGAAAGTCTTATCTATTTATTGTAGTTGGAGGGGAAGTCTTCTCTGTTCCTGGGTTACTGCCTTTTCCTCAGGCTATATCAGCATTCAGGTTTAGAGGTGCTTTCCCCTGTGTCTTGCAGGTAGCGTGCAGGCTCAAGACATCTGTTTCTATGGTCAGTCCCACAATTTGTGAGACTCAGGAAATCTCACTTCCTGTCTCAAAGGCAGGCTTTTCTAACAAACCTAATCAGCCAGGTGGTGTTGGTTAATTGACTACCAGCAGTTAACCACCACACTGCTGGATTAGAGGCACATTTCCTGAACAGGGATAAATCCCCTGTTACACTCCCCTTGACATGTACTGAGATGAGGTAGCTGCTCCGTGCATCCACTACTGTTTTAGTGACAAATCACTTAATTTATTTCTTCCATGTAACTCCTACCCTTAGTGCTAGTTATGTATTCCTTTTTTCTTCATGCTTTATGGAATTGTAAATCGAGGCACTTTGGCCCACAATAGTACTTCCTAGACCTCAGAAGGGGTCTTGTGGAATAATATAGCACCGCTTAGAGAATATGGGCATTGATCCAAGTCATTGGCTTCTCCACTGCTACATGCGTTTGCTACAAATCTATTCTCCAGGAGTCAGGACCAAAGTGGTTACATCTTATCATATGACATAGATCTTAATATGCAACATTTTTAATAATAGGCGTTCTAGGAAGGAGCTACTCAGTGAGTAAATACATACTGACTGAAAATGACACTGTGTTTGACGCCTGGTTCAAATCCTTGCATCTGCTCCTTGTGACCTTGGGCAAGTCACTTTATCTCCATGTGTCTCAGGCATCAAACAATAGATTGTAAGCTCTATGGGGCAGGGATTTGTGCCTGAAAAATTCTACATACAGTGCTGTGTACATAGCACTATACAAGGAAAAAAAATATTATGATCAGGAATAGTAGTGGGTGTTTTTTCATCACACACCCTATTCTGCGGGAATATAAACGACTTTTCCTTTCCACATAAATATGAATGAGTGTAGAATGGATGAGATGCGTTTATTTGCTTGTAAAAGATGCAATGATTCCGACGTCCAATGTGCAGTGCTCTCAAAGTGCAATACTCTCCCTATTTATTTTATTTGTGAGTAACGTTTTATGTGGTTTGAGAGAATGCATGATACGCATAGTTAAAGGTTAAATAGAAAAATATTGAACATATCCGTTAATATTTATACAGTAAGTATACATCATGTAGTATAATAGGAGATCAAAAAATAACCAAAGGAAGAAATATGTATGCCTGTAATGGAGATATTTGTGTAGAGTAAGAGGAGGGAGTAAAATAAATGGATAAGAAGGTAGTTTGGAGAAATCAACAGCAGTAAATTGTTATTCCAGATTAAATGAAAGAGTTTAACTTGTTACTTTCACAATTTAAGGCAAAATTGCCAATATGGATCCACGTCAGAAGTTTGTTATTTTGTATTTTGTGAATATCCCCTTTTCTGGGGTATTTTGCTATATTCTTCCCCTATATTGACATAATAACTATGAAGTACCTCACAAGTTTGGTTACTTATAGGTACTATAGTTCGATCAGTGTTAACTACCATTCTAGTCAACAGCATTCGAGCTCCGATATCCGGTATCTGAGCGCCATGAATCCCCCCACGAGTGCAGTACTGTGCTGCATCTGGGACGTTTTATGAAGAGGATATTAACATTTCAGTTGAAAGCACTACTGGTAATGAGGAGGTTAAACACACCGAGTTAATAGGACGGGAAGAAGCAACACAGAGGTAGGTTAGGATTTCCTGCACTCTTTGGGAGTCATTTATCTGCCATAGTTTAGATTGGGGCACCGTCCCCCGGAATCTCTTCAATGGGAGTTTGGGTGCAATAGTGATCCTGTAAGCCCTAGCGCAGTTTAATGAATAACCCCCTATGTACCCTCGGTGTTTGATATTTGATAAGGTGTGCAGGAAGCAATATATGAGATGGATGACACTGGGCAGCTGGGCCATACCGATATTGGTTTGCCCCTAATAATATTGTTTGATTCCTGAGGCGAATAGGTATAAAGTGATTTCCTAGAAATAGCAGGTGTAATCTCAGCAGTCCTCATTGACATGCAATTCTCTGCAGGCTCAATTACAAACTAAAGAGTTATAAAGCAACACAAATCTTATATTCTGATTGGAATATATAATGTGGCGCTAATTGTACTGTTGATGTTGTGCACATATTTATGGTACACACATGCATGCTTCCCAGTTGTATCTTTCATATCGCTTTTTTCTTTTCTTTTTAAACAAACCGTTTTTTTTAGAATCATATTGACTTCTTAACGTACGAGTACTCTGAGCTGTGTGTATTTTGTGTAGCCCTGTAAATAATATGATCAGTTATGTTTTAACCGAACAAACAGATTAGTTTATTTAAACTAACTTGGATGTGCACGGGCATTTTATTCTCCTTCTATTTCATTACTATTTTACCACATTTCTTACACTTTCATATTGCTCAAAGCACTGGAAAACTGTAGCTAAATCCCCAAACCTCCCCTCTTTCTCTTGGTATTCTTTCTGAAGTTTTTCATACTGTTGATTACCATCTTTCTTTACTGTTCTTACATTCATAACTCAGTTGCCCTTTTAGTATCACTGAGGTCAAATGGCGATATCAAGTAACAACTTGAATTTTGCTCGGGGTTATCAGAATGTAGGGAGTATGTCCATCTTCCATAGATCCCACCTCTTTTATGTACTCCACTGTTTGGTTTTGTCCCGTCGCACTTTTCTTTGGGTCCTCTCTTTTTTGTTGTTGTTGTTATATACTCTTGTTATACATCATGGTGAAGAAGACATCAAAGTGGAGTGGGAGGGACAGTGGAAACAAATAACTGAGAAGCAACTTAGAGATTCCAATTTCAGAACCAACTCCATAATCGTTCCAACATTTGCTGATGTTACAGTGGCTCTGTTATATATCCTGCTCTCATGGCTGTACCTCCGCACAACCCCACTTATTCCCAAACACCAACTCAAATAACGAGCAGCTATCCGAAACACACCAACCTTCCCACCAAATGTACCCTATGTGTCTACTTACCCTTCTTTATAGATCGTAAGCTCCTTGGGGCAGGACACTCCTTACCTACTGTAGCAATTGATATTGATGTTAATTTTATTGTTTTCGTCCACCAACCCTATTGTACTGCGCTATGGAATTTGTTGGCGTGTTATAAATAAATGATGATGATAATAATAAATTAGTATGTGTACATATTTGTACCCTCAAAATCTTAATGACCGAATACTTGGTAAATATTCTAAAAGGGTAGGCTGGTGATGGTAGACTTTTTGTCTCAGTATGTTTTTTTGCCCCTGAATAGTTTGTATTGTTATTACTGTATGTACAGATACGGATGTAAGGATCTCAACTGCACTGAGGATTTTTAACATCGCTCCACTCCCAGCTATAATGTAATGACTTTAGGTTATTTCAGTTGTCTGGCTGCCATTAGCCTATTCCTGCTTTAGGTACTGAAATTGTTCATGACAAGAGAAATATTATACACTGAATATTGAGTTGTTGTTGTTTTTGAATGAATATACTGAAATAAAACCTTCTGCCACAAACTTCTAAAGAGTTCGATTGCAAGTTTGGTTTGGGCCGCACCGTTCATATTTAAGCTTTCAAGTTTGTTCCCCAAAAATGAAACGTAAATGATTTTCGGTGTGGGCATTAAGCTTCAGATTGACCTACAGCCCTTGTGAAACATGCCCTGATCGGATTATAAATACATCCCTTATCTGACCCCTTTCTTCCTCTGTTACCAATTGGAATATCTAAAAACCAGAAAAGTTCAAAGGTTTCTTCTTTATATAAAACAAAATCTTGCTTTTTTGCCCCCAGCCACAAAATATTGACAATTTAGCATTTTTATAATTATTTGTTAAAGGGTAATAATTGACATGTGCATAAAGGTAAGAGGTCAGAATCAATAAGGGTAACACCCTAGAGTTAATAGGTACTGTATGTACAATATTATCCATACAGTGTACAAATGCATAGACTGGATGGTAAGTTAAGTCCTTCAGCGCCATTTATACGAACAGTTTACTGGAATAGTTGATAACCGCATGGGTTTGCTTGCAGTGCTTCAGTATTAGGACAGCTCCTTTTCAAACGTTGGTATGTTCGGTTGGTTCCCTCAGGCTAAACAAAGTAATTAATGTCATCAGTCACATTCACAGAAATCAAAGGTGATGTGGTACAGTGGTTAGGGAATATGTTCAGGGCTCTTCCCCTGTAATCAAAGGTCTTTGTTGAACCGCGCTTATTCCCTCACCTGCTGTCTCTGTACGTTTCCCATCAAACATCTTAGATTGTAAGCTCTTCGGGGCAGGGATTTCCTTTCCTATTGTCTGATTTTGCTGCACTTATTGTATTATTATAATTCCCTGTACTGTATTCTTTGTGAAGCGCCGAGTACACTTTTGGCACTATATAAATAAAGACATACAATACAACCGTACACGTACCCGCTCAGCCTTTATGTTACCTCTGGCTACATATATGCTTTATGTACATTATTTCTCCCTCCTTCCCTCTCTCTCCCTATATCCCGTGTCCTTCCTCTCTTTTATTTCCTCCTGTGTCTGTACCACACTCGCTATCCATCCTTCGCTGCGTTTAGTGAGTCAGAGCTCCCAGCTGGTTTCAGATTGTGAATGGCTAATAACCTAAACTAATTTGAGAGGTCCTTGCCCCTCCCCTCAACCCCCCCCCCCCCCCAACTGCAATTCCCCTTTCACTGTGCTGGCTGTGTGTGACTACAGCTGGTGGCTCCCCAGCAGGCTGCAGCGAGCGAGGGTGTGCATGTGGGTGGAGGTGAGGTGTTAAGCACAGGAGAAACTGTTCGGGAAAGGGTTAAACTAATTGTAGCTGTCACCGAATCCCCGGATGCTGATGTAAGGAGAGAGAAGCCTGCAGATTGCAGAGGAGGTAGCAAAGAGAGAGAGAGAGAGAGAGAGATTACTGGAGAAAAGCCTGTGAGGAAGGGGGCAGCACACATCAGCAGAAACAGCAGCAATAGCATCAAGAGCTCATCTGCATCTAGCAGAATCCAGGGCTGCATCCCTCCTGATGATGCTGGTACCAGGAGTGTAGCATCCCCTCCACCCTCCCCCTTCCTCTCTCTCTCTCTCCCCCACACCCCCCTCCCCCTTGGATGCATCAGCAAAGAGGAGCACAGATCAACTTCCCCCTTGCACCCCCCCATTAACAAAAAATAATAATCAAGCCTATAGTAAAAAAAAAAAAAAAAAAAAAAAAGATTTTGACAAGGAATAAAAAAAAAAGAAAAAAAAAGAAGAAGAAACCAAAGGGGGAACCTACAAGACCAGAGACTAGGAGAACAAGGGAAGACAATCACTGCACTGTCTATCTCTCTCCTCCTTTTCTATTGTTCTAGCCTGGGAGGAAAGGACAGGCCTTTAAAGGGGAAAAACAAAGGCAAGCACCATGTCCAGTGGCAAGGAGGCAGGTGGAATTCACCCGTACCAGCAGCAACAGCAACAGCAACATGCCCAGTACGTTGGACCATACAGGCTGGAGAAAACCCTTGGCAAAGGACAGACAGGTGGGCCTTATTTGTCTGCTATTTCCAGGCTTGTTTTGTCTCCCTTCAGGTGTAGTTTGTGATTTATATTTGAAGGTTTGCACGTTCTTCCCTTTTATTGATGGGAAATGGATGTAGGAAACATCAGCAGCTGGAGAAAAGGCACCAGAAAAAAAAAAAAAAGGAGAAGATGGGGGGTAAGTATTTTCTGTAGGGGGAAGAGCGGCTAAGAAATAATTCCGGTGTTGGAGTCCGGTTTGCTGATGGATGAGGCAATTGTGGGAAACCTCAGGTAGATGATTCCTGAGAGGGTCGCCTTGTGTGTGTGTGTGTTTTTTTTACATTGTAATAGCTGATAGCGAGAGGAAAAAATCAGCGAATGCCTTAGCTTTTTTAGAGAGGTGCTGCTAGCAGGTTGTCTCTGCTGAATATGATGTATGGTTCATAATGTCATAGGTCTTGTGTGTTTGAGTATAAGGCGCTTACTACGGCTAGCTTTAAGGATTGTGCTTATTTGCAATTCTATGGGAAATAAAGCATCTACTTCTAACATGATTTCTCCCAGTCACAGCTCCTGTGAAGGCTGTGATGTTCTCGCTCTAGCGTGATGGTCTGCCTGTCATGTAAAGGTTGTGTTCTGTAATGCCTTTTAATGTAATTGTGTTGGATTGTTGTGTTGATGTGGAACCTCTTTTTATAGAGATGTTTCCTAGTGCATATCTGCTTTCACAATCATCCTGACATGCATGCGATATGTATGGATTGCATTGATCTTGCTGTGGTTACTGTATAAATAATTGTCATCTTTTTCTGCCAAAAATGGTATTTGAAACGGGTATTTATTCTAAAAGTATATGTGCTGTGTAAAGCATTAAACAATAGGTGGACCTTTCTTATATAAATGTTTTTACTATATGGAAGCGTATTCTCTTTTGATATTATCTATGACACAAGGTAGTTTTACATCTGGCTTTTATTTTCTGCGAGGACCATCTCTGCTTTATGTTCCAGGAGTATATAGGGTTATTTCTTCTATAAATCCATTAATTATTTAGTAGTTTTTTTACTGTACAGACCTGCATTATATATGGCTTTCTGCTCTAGGGAGCTGCATTATACAGCAGTATTTCTGCTCTGGGGCGCTACACTATATAGCAGTCTCGCTGCAGTAAGGACCTGCATTATATCGGACTCTCCTGATGTAATAATCAGATATGATAAAGAGCTCTTTTTGACATACTGTATGACGCCTTCGCCTGAGCCCCCAGCTCTGTTGACATCTCATATAATTTACAATCATCAGCACATCAGCACCTCACTAGAACACTACCCTTTAGCCTGGCTATGAGGTTTCCCTTACAGAGAGGCTCTGTCATTCTCAAGGGGCAGAGGGGAAACCAAATGCTGCAGGGATGGAGAGATACCTTCTTGTGTGTGTGTGTGTGTGCGTGCGTGTTAAAGCTCTGCCAAATAACCAGTGACTGCAGGAAATAGGAGAAAAGCCCCTGAGCTGAAGTGAAATATGAGTTTCAGTGATACAGATCCATGCATGAATACATCAAATAGAAGGACATGGTGATTTGTCTTTTTTGTTGTTGCTGCTGGTTAAGAAGGAACCAGTATTGGCCATGAAAGGGTTGGGAGGGGGTGAGGGAAGGGGGATGGTGTAGCGTTGAAAGAGTTGAATGATTTTCTGCTCTATTGCAGTACACACTTGCTGGGTAAATGCACTTATGGGGTGGCTCTGCAGGATCAGACTGATGTAGAAGTAAACGGAGGGCACTGCTCTAATGACATATAGGCAGTAACACAGTCTTCAGTGGGAAACACACAGACAAAGCCCATGTGTAGCTCACAGTAGGTTTCTGAGACAATCAAGGACAGGCCTCAAGAAGGGAATAGAGAGAGGTCAACCTTCTATCTTTGAGGTGGGAAGGTATGGAGTTGAAATACTTCTATCAACCTCCCGGGGGAAGGTCACAGCCAGGCATTGGATTCCCTTCAATCATTCTCTCAGGTTGATCATCCCAAATTAGCTTTAGGTTGGACAGATTGAGCACCACCCCCTCTGTGAGGCATAAAAGAAGATGTCAGGTTACCCATAAGGCATTTGTATCAGTTGCTTATATAATTTCCTTACACAATATATTTGCGTACTTACGTGTTTATTCAGATATGTTAAAATTCACGTCTCTAAATGTATACATTCTGTCTGCATAGATGTACAGATAGATACACTTGGCATTTCCTTAAAATAACAATCTGGAGACGCTTGTAATAAGATCCATTGTATGATCAGAATGTGTGCTCTTATTCTGTATGAAGTGCTTAACTTATGTATCATATGGTGTAAAAATGGCGGAGCAAAATATTCCACATAATGCCTTTTTGTAAATTCAAAGTTTTAGTTGCTTACGTTTTTGGACTTTTAAGCCCTTAAAGTGCCTTTTTGTGTGCTCACCATCTTTCCGGGAAAAAAAGTCTGCAATCATTTTGGTTTTGGGCAAACTATGGGGTTTGTCCTATTTTGGAAAAAGAGTACTGACTTTAGTGTTGTTTTCTATTAATGAATCAAGCAGAGATTCCATAGTATAGTTATATACAGCTCCTTTCCAATATAGCCTTTTACAGAGTTTTGAAAACTTTCCTATCTGCGTTTATTTTTTTTCTGCTCCACGGGGAAATAGAAGAACTTGTCTGCAACCTAATTTAGGTGAGTTGTGAAATTACACCGTAGGCCAACTTTGAAAAAACAAACAAAAATGAAAGTAACACTCTTTCAGTTCACCCCTTCACCTCCATCTATCCCCCGTTTCTGCTGAAACCTACGTTCCATTAACCTCCCGGCTCTTGACTCCACTTTGCGTTCCTCCCCCTTCCCTGTCTGCTCCGCTACAGCAGGGGAGCGCAATCTTTTTCCCTTGCGCCCCCCTGCCGGCTGTCCCCCTCTCCTCGCGCCCCTCCCCCCCCTCCTTACCTTGGCTCTGGCGTTCTGGCATTCTGGCGTCATGATGTCACATTGCCATGGCAATGCAATGTCACATGCCCCCGTGACGTCATTTGACGCCACGTTGCCATGGCGACACCTCACCAGAAGCCACCTGAACCAAGGTAAGGAAAAGTTATAGAGGCCTTCGCAGCTTCCCCGGCATTTAATTTAAATGCCTTCGAGAAGCCCGCTGGGCCTCTGTAACCCCCGCGCCCCCCCCCCCCCCCCGCGCCCGCAGAGAATCTCAGGGGGCGCCCCCCCCCCCAGTTTGCATACCCCTGCTCTACAGACTGACAGCCTGGCAATGAACTACAACTCTGCCCTATTCTCTTCTCTTGATCTACTGTACATGCCCCTATTTCTCTCTGCCGTCCTTGCCCTTCTAACCCCAGAACCTGGTTAAACTGCCACACACGTATGGTGCGTTCCTGCACTCACTCCTCTGAACACCTCTAGAGGAAATTTCACACTCTCACAAACATACTTCACTGCAAATGTATCCTATCCTGTTTCAACCCTGCCCTCTCCCAGGCTAAACAAATGTACTTTCCTTCACTAATCAACACTCACAAGTGTAACCCACGCCACCTCTTCTGTCTTTGACTCTCTACTCTGCCCACTGTCTGTTACCTGTTTTTGTAACTCCATTTCACTTGAGGATTTTGCTGACTATTTTAAGACAGTGGTGGATTCCATGTGTCAAGACATCCCCGCTGTATCCTCCTCACATTCCTAACTCTCCTCCAGCCTTCCTTGACTCTTTTTATGCTGTCACAAAGGATGTGTTGCTGCTGATTGCCTCTTCTCCCACCACCACTTGCCCTCTTAACCCCATTCCCTTCCATCTCCTCAAACCCCAATGCCCACTGTAATCCCCCTCTCTCCACCTTTAAGGCCCATCTTAAAACACAACTCTTTAATGAAGCATTTCGGTAACTTCGATTGCTGATGCTTTACTGTGCATCTCATATGCATTTACCATGACCCCCTGCAGACGCAGTTACCAGAACCCCCCCCTACTGTCACTATAAGTTCTCCCTACTTACCACTTAGATTGTAAGCTCTTCAGGGCAGCGACTCCTTTTCCTAATGTCTACTTTTATGTATGGATCGCTTATTCCTATTATGTCTCATATGTTACTGCTGTAAAGTTCTATGTACATGGATGGTGCTATATAAATAAAGAAATACATACAATGCACAATTTGCCAGCTTCTCCCTGGGTCCATCCCCTATACAAATACTGTGGTAGACTTGAACAAACGGGGGGGTGCATGTTTCCAGTATGATTGGTAGAAAAATGGATACATCTACGTCTTCTACCACCGGTCTATCGAGGTATTTTGCTCGAAATTTTGTCTACGTTAACCAAACATGTGATTTGGGGAGTATAAATAGAAGGATTATGAAGCGACACACGTGATAATGGTATGGGTCAAATTTAGCATTCATGCGCTTATTTATTGGACTTTTTACTTGGATCAAACTCATTACCAAGCCTGATATGACATAAAAATCTCTGACGGACAATTTGTGTCAAATATGAATAAACCTGCAGAATAAGCATGTGAGAAAACAAAACTTTCTTTGAGTCGATATATCTGCCCATGTGAGTCGGGGTTATGGGTCATATTGTATGTAGCAGTGAGTTTATGCAGAGATATCAACTATGAGTATACAGTGAAGAACATACCTTTTTAAAGGAGCAATCTCACTTTGTGTAAATAATTTGCCAAGCTCTTGGCTTCCTTTAAAACATTTATATTCATATATGAATTTTCAAATTGAGTTTCTCTGCAAATGACGGTGTTTTCTTTTTCAATGAGCAATTGAAATTGCTTGACCCTCAACCGTCACCCTGATAAATGCTTGCATCTTTCTTTTAAACAAACCAAAACCCGGAATGAAAAAGAAAAGGTACTTTGTGATATCACACACAAGGGGGAAGAGCTGTAGGAAGTGAAACCACCCCAAGGGTTTTGTTGCCATGTTTACAGACAAACACTGAAAAGGTATTTAAGTTTGGGGCTCGCCAAGAGCTAACCCCATAAAGCAACAGTCAACACGGCTTCTTTGCAGCTGGGCTTTACCTCACGGCTTAAATATACCCCTTTAATGGACATTGGTACCGCATTACATTGGATTACCCTATTTAGATGTCAAGTCGATTTCCTTGATCATCCTGATTTAGAGACCCTACTCCTGGGATACAGGGAGGTCCACTAGATGCTAATTTACATGCATTACAATTTAAATTGATAAATCGTGCCTTCCTGGTCCCAAGACAACTAAATACATTTCAAACTGGAACTGAGGCAGTCTGTATGAAGCGCGGGTGCACAGACACCACAATTGCCCTCTGTTTGTGATACTGTGGAAAGATCAGGTGGTTCCGGAACAAAACTTTACATTATTTGAATAGGTTGCTTCATTCGAGGCTACCTTTGGACTATAGGGCATTGCTGTTTGGGTGTGTGGAGGACTGGAGGACCCTGACAGATGCCCTCCCCAGACTGGCGGGGATGATCACGTTGGCTGCTCGCAAATTGATATTGGTGAATTGGCGAAAACTATATTCACCAAGTACTAATCAATTAGAATCTTTTCTATTTCCCATTATGATAACTGAAAAGTTTGAGGCTTTCCAATATCTCTAATAGAGCCGGGAAATTTATACCAAAATGGAGGCCATATTTGAACAATTTACCTGCAGCGGTCTTTAAAGAAGTCATGGCTCCGTTTAAATACTCTGAATGGGTATCAGATGCAATACTGAAGGTAACCTGGCAAAAACTGAATCTGTTATAGGGATCGAGATGGAGGTTGGGTTTGCTAGAAACGGGAAGGTTTGTGATTGGACTCTGCCATCCCCCCTCTTCCCCTCCCTTCCTCCACCCTCTTTTCCCTCCCCCCTCTCTTCCTCCACCCTCTTTTCCTTCCCCCTCTTTCCCCTCCCCCTCTTTCCCCTCCCCCTCTTTCCCCTCCCCTCTCTTCCTCCCCCCAACTTAATTTGTTCATTCTTTGTCTTTCCCTAAATGGAGAGGTGGTGGAGTAGAAAACTTCCTATTGAGCTGTTCTAGACAATCTGGTTAAAAATAAGAAAAATGAGTGAACTAATGTTCTGCCAAGATATAAAGTTTGTTGATTCTCTATAAAAGAAGGAATGCTACTGTGGCATTTATCCTACATTTGGAATCTGTATTGGCCATATATTTAGTTTTATTTTTTCCCCGCCATTTTTCTATAATAGTGATGTGATACTACTTATTATGTTCACGTGTATGTAGCCATGTGTAAAATTGGTGTACATATCTCTTTCATGCTGGCAGTAATCCTGGTAAATAGGCAGGGTTGCCAGTAACGATCATGGAGGTTTGCCCTCAAACCCTGGTGAGGTGTCATATGTCCCAAAGGAAGTGTCTGTTTCTGGAGGTGATATAAGACACAGAACTGCCTAAAGTTAGGAGTTCAGTTGAGTTGGTGTGCTGCCTCTGTTCAGTAAGAGGCACGTGGAGGTCTGCAACAGTGTTGCAGTGGTCTGATGCAAGAGCTGTGAGTCTGTGCAGCTCTGAGCAGAGAGACAGAGAAGCTGGTGAATCTCTTTGAGAGGAGAGGTGGACAGAAACTCTATTAGAGGAGAAGGAACCTTCCTAATGGAGTGCAGCAGAGGAATGAGCAGCTAAGCTGCTAGCTGTGAGGGGCAGCTGGCCCATACCACCATGCCAATAAAAATGTCCTTGATAAAAGATACCCTCATGTATGAGTCTGGAATTACTCTGCAGAGGAAGGCACCACAGAGGAGTTCCTCATCAGAACCATCCCCATGCAGACACAGGGATCCTGATGAGGTGGAGGCGCTGCACTGGATATAGGTAGGACTCGCACACACTACCTCAGCTGCCTGTCTGGATTGACAATCCCCAAACACCATCATGCGGGAGACTCAGGAGTCCTGTTGCCAACAGGTGCACCACCAGACACAACCATGTAATGGGGACTGGTTAGACCACAGGGGCCAATGTGAGATTGGGTGGGTCAGGCCAGGTCAGAAAATCCGTTACATGTAATAAAGACATTTCTAAACATTTAAAAAGAAAAACAACAACTGTCAATGGCCTGCCCCCCCTCTGCCCTGTTTTTTGTATATGGGTGGAATGCCGGGTGTCTGTGGAGCTGAACCACATACATTTCAGTTCCGGGGACCCCCTGCATCCCAAAATACATACCGTGAGGGCTAAAAAAAAACCTGTAGGGGGAGCTTCTCCTCGGAACGCGTTCCTTACATTGCTTCACTGGAGCTGGGAGCACTGCTGCTTTAAGGGTTTCAATGGAACAGGAAATGCTGCTTTCATACAAATCCTAAGAGCTCTGCAACATTGTAATATCATATTTAGGTATTCGATTTCAGAATTCATAGCATGGCTATTCATTTGAAAACCCTGCCATGGTTTATAATTGCTCTATGCATAGCTGTGCTGGTTACAAGCAGAACACATCCGTCGTGTCCTTTGGGGAATATGCTGGCCTTATGGAAAATTTCACATTACACCTTTGTGAAGTGTGCTCGGTAAATGGTCCCACACCTTTTATGATCACTAGTATTGTACCTGTAGATCAGAGAGCTGGGTTAGGTGGTAGTCTTTTTCAAGCATAAGCTTTGTTGAAAAAGGGGGGGGGGCACTATACTTTAACCCTTGGTTTTTATTTTATTTTAAAGCGGCAATCCCAGCTGGCTGTTTTTCCAGCATAAACCGGGATGAATGTCACGCATGCGCAGTCAGCAAGCGCCAGCTGCGCATGCGCGAAGAGTGCCTGTCGAATGCGCATGCGCAAAGATCGCTTGCCATACTCTAACCCTTGTTTTTTATTTTATTTTAAAGCGGCAATCCAAGCTGGCTGTTTTTCCACCCTTTTTAGGGTGACCATATTTGTCCCGGCATAAACCGGGACGAATGTCACGCATGCGCAGTCGGCGAGCGCCAACTGCGCATGCGCGAAGAGTGCCTGCCAATCGCACATGCGCAAAGATCGCTTGCCGGTTGCTTGTGCGCATGCGCGATCAGCACTTGCTGACTGCACATGCGCCAACGGAGTTTGCGTGTCGTTCATGTGCGATTGGAGCTTGCCGATCGCGCATGCGCACGAGCAGCCGGCAAGTGCCGATCGTGCATGAGTGGTTAGGAAGCGCTCTTCGCGCATGCGCAGTCGCTGCTCGCCAGGGGGATACAAAACTGGGACAACACCCAAAAAAGACGGGACAGAGCCCCAAGAATCGGCACTGTCCCAGCTAAACCGGTACATCTGTTCATCCTACCCCTTTTTTTCCCCATTGGATTGAAGTTGGCGGTCTCTGGAGCTGAACCCCTTTTAATTTCAGCTCCGGGGCCTCCTGCTTCCAGAGATACTTACCTCCGTAGGGTGTGCCGGTAGCCGCTGCTGCTCACTAGCTGTGGTTCAGAGATTGTCCACTTTTGAAAACTCCTGTGGCCAACAGGAAGCTGTGACATCATCCGGTGCAGCTTCCTATTGGTCCACGTGACTTTAAACATGGCCCAGAAGCTTTAAACTTGCAATAGATACCGGCACCCCCTACGGAGGTAGGTATCTGTGGAAGCAGGGGGTCCCCGGAGCTTAAATTATTGGGGTTCAGATCCGGAGGCCCTCTGCTTCAATCCTGTGTTTAAAAAAAAAAAAAAAGCGATTGGATTGCTGCTTTATGGGAGTGACAAATTGGAACCCAATTGAACTACAGAATACCAAATGGCACCCAGGGTTGGTAGGGTGCACTTGTTTTACTTGGGAGTTCCACATCTTACAGTAAGAGATTTTGCAAATCCTTTCACTTAAGTTACTGTATATCAGGCAGAATATCTAGTCTGTATAATGTTTCAGAGTCTCAAGCTTCTGGTTAAAGTCAAGGGCCAAATCCACAAAAGGGTGCTGAGCTTCAGCACACCTTTACTCCCATTCAAATGAATAGGAGTAAAGGCATGCTAAAGCTCAGCACCCTTTTGTGGATCTGTGCCAAAGTGTTGCAAGTACACATAACGGTTGGCAATTTCAATGCAGGTAAGGGGTACTGTGGTATAGTATTGGCTCTGTTGCAGTTATGCACATTGTGCACCTCAACTATTTCCAATATGAAGTGCATGAGACAAGAAAAAGAACCTATATACAGTAGGAAGAAAGGATTAATATAAATCGGGAATGTGATAGCTGTGCAATAATATGAACAGTGCCTTTTAAGGCTTTACACTCACTTACTGTATACTGTATTAGGGAACATAAGCACCCCATAAATTGTACTTCTGGCTCCTGTACAATTTTAATTGAGTCTCTGTGTCTTTGCTGATGAATGGACGTGATTTTGGAACATTTACCAATCATGGGTTTCTGAATGCGTTTTAATTGATTTGTTTCCTTCTACATTTCTTTTCCCAACTCAATCAGCGTTTTTTGTTTTAAGGCTCATTGGGGGAAATGCTTCTGCATTTTTAATAATGTGAGCGAGGGGAAAAAAAAGCATCGGATGATTTAGAGGGGAGAGAAAAAAAAAGAAAGTACCGGTGATAGAAAAAGGACAGCAAACCGGAAACTGTCAGAAAAGGGGGGTGAGAAAGATTGATACGGGCTATGTCATGTTGACAAATGAAAGTTTCCATGGATGGAGCCATGCACACTGCACCTTATAGTAATGCCAAGTATAACTACAGATTGGTGAAACACATTCACAAGCAAATGCAAAATTGCAATTTGTGCAACTTTTTTTTTGTGCAATGTGTGAAAGTTAAAAATACTCTAAACTTTGGCACAAGTCACCAGATAACAATCTTACTTGGGGCGTACATTTTTTTACCATGCGATTTGCAACACTGCTTTGATATTGTTGGAAAATTCGATAACGCTGGTAAAATTGGACTTTGGAAAATTAAAAATGACAAAATAGGCTTTGGCAAATGTCCACACTTTTGAAGTGAAACTTCTTTAGTGGCACCTCATTCGTGATGGGGCAAAAATGGATTGTGGAGACAGAAATGAAACGGATGTGACGTCAGTGCTGGCAGTTGAGGCCGGGCTGTGTTCTGGCTCAGCCCGACCCCAACACTGACATCACACCCGCTCCACAAATCAGATGCGGCGGCGGCGGCGATAGCCACCGGCGCCGCTCCTAATGGCCACCGCACCCCCCACACAGCCGCTGACATGCGGCGGCGATAGCCGCCGGCGCCGCTCATAACGGCCGCCGTTCCCCACCTACTGCCGTGCCGCGCATGCGCGATGGCGCCAGTGACTCCTGGCTCCTGCTCGGGTAAAGTGGGAAGCGGGGGGGTTTGAGCGCGCCGCTTCCCACGCATACGGCGGGCCCGGTGCGGCCGCGTCTCAACCTTCCCCCACCCCTCCCCCCAATTACCCCCTCTATTCCTACCCCCACCCCCCCCCCACCGGCATCATGGTGTTCTTCCCCGGGGGGGGGCCGTCACACTCACATGGGCCTCCTCGTCGTATGTGCCATCCTCCCTGCCCTGATCCCCGGCACTGCGGGGCAACACAACCTGTGCCCATCCCTCCTCCTACCACACTGCTCTGCCGCCGTGCTCGCAGGTGCAGGGGGTGATCGGAGGTGCAGGGGGTGAGGGGAGGTGCAGGTGAGGAGGTGAAGGGGGATGATGTGAGGAGGTGAAGGGGGGTGATGTGAGGAGGTGAAGGGGGGGTGATGTGAGGAGGTGAAGGGGGGTGATGTGAGGAGGTGAAGGGGGGTGATGTGAGGTGCAGGGGGGGGGGGTGATGTGAGGTGCAGGGGGGGTGATGTGAGGTGGGGGGGGTGATGTGAGGTGGAGGGGGGTGATGTGAGGTGCAGTGGGGTGATGTAAGGTGCAGGGAGGTGATGTGAGGTGCAGGGGGGTGATGTAAGGTGCAGGGAGGTGATGTGAGGTGAAGGGGGGTGATGTGAGGTGCAGGGTGGTGATGTGAGGTGCAGGGAGATGATGTAAGGTGCAGGGAGGTGCAGGGGGGTGATGTGAGGTGCAGGGAGATGATGTGAGGTGCAGGGGGTTGATGTGAGGTGCAGGGGGTTGATGCGAGGTGCAGGGGTTTGATGCGAGGTGCAGGGGGGTGATACGAGGTGCAGGGGGTTGATGCGAGGTGCAGGGGTTTGATGCGAGGTGCAGGGGTTTGATGCGAGGTGCAGGGGGGTGATGCGAGGTGCAGGGGGGTGATGCGAGGTGCAGGAGGGTGATGCGAGGTGCAGGGGGTGATGCGAGGTGCAGGGGGTGATGCGAGGTGCAGGGGCATATGCGAGGTGCAGGGGCATATGCAAGGTGCAGGATGGGTGTGCATACATCACACACACACACACACACAGTCACACGCGCACACTACACAGTCACACGCACACACAGTCACACGCACACACACACAGTCACAAGCACACACACACAGTCACACGCACACACACACAGTCACACGCACACACACACAGTCACACGCACACACACAGTCACACGCACGAGGAATTCACGCTTAGTGCAAATAGCTAATACAGGGGATGTGTGCCGAGCACGCACATTCTAAGTCCAAATTTATTTGCGTTTTGTCAAAGAAATTGTATTTTGATTTTTAATTAAAACATCACAAACACAATTTCTGTGACAAAAGTCAAAGAAGTTTCACTTACTATGCGCGTGCACAGCACACACAGCTTTTTTTTTTTTTGCCATCACGTACATTTGCCATTATAATCACATCTCATGCCACAGTTAACTGGGAGAAGACTGCAAAAACCTACTTGCAACCAATCAAAGCCACGTTATAATTAGAACCTTGAGTTCTTCTTCAAAGCCCACTGATACTAACCTTTTATGGCTCCTATATTGTTTTATTCTTGCAGTCCTCTCACCCTGCCCTTTGTCCAGATAGTACATGTTCCTGGTAATCTCAGAGCTCTTCAAAATTATTTGCTGGGGCTCGCTCCATTCTTTGATTAAACAGAGTCTTGTGTGGGAGTGTAGGCAGATGGGGAATGAACGTGAGGGACACATGCCTATTATTACACATTTATGTATACGTGCATATGTTACACATTATTTTATGAATTATAACTGTTTGCTACACCGTGCTCATTCCATCCAATAGGACTAAATTATTCTAATAAAGAGTACCCTAAAAGTGTATAATTCCCATCTAAGTCCTTCTTTCATACACTGTTGTCTCATATATTGAATTGTTTGATCACCTTTCCTATCCCTGTCAGTTTGGCTGAAGCGATTTTTTAAGATATGCCCCTATTTCCACGTTTCTTGGCATGATATGGTTCACCTTTGGACAGTAGTACATTTACCATGAACACTGAATAGAGGAGGAGGAGATAAGTTCCATGTATGCATGGCATCCCTCACTGTTGATTAGGGTTGCCAGGTGTCCGGTATTGAACCGGACTGTCCAGTATTTGGACACTCTGTCTAGTAAAAAATGAGAGGTACTGTAATACTGGACATGTATGTGTCCGGTATTTTCCTCCCTGGACATAGTGACCTGACGCACCTTTCACCATTGAGTCCAGTATTTTTGGAGAAGCCACCTGGCAACCCTACTGCTGATACGGACTTCATTCTGTATGAAGGGTTTTCCTTGCCTCATATTAAATTCAACAACCAAGACTTCAATCTTCAAAAGTACTGAAGAAAAATCATAGAACTTCTTCAGGCAAAATGCAAACATGTTGCAGCAAATGTTCTGTGTTAAGAGAAAGTTATGGTTGAATTAGAAATGAATACCCTAACTAATGCTTATGGAACCTTACACTCCGTACTACTCACTCTTCAGTCAAGGAATTTGAGCATGATGATTATTGACTTACCCTGCTGTAAAAAGTCTAATAGAAATAGATCAGATAAAGTCGAATTTTCTTAGAAACTAAAAATCACGCAAGGGCTGAAGAGCAGCTCTGATCATCATTTTAGTTAATACAAGCAATATGCTTGGAGAATGACAAAGATACATCAAGGGTAAGTTAAGGGAAGTGAAGTAACGCGGCCTCCAGCTTAGGCAGAATAACTCATTCTGAGCGTGCAAAATAAAGTTGTCGGGGAGGAATGTGAAGGTTGTGTTTTCGATCTCCAGATGGAGAATTAAGACAGTAGCACTGCAGAGAGCTCAGCTGGTAGCTGTGTCAATTAATCAGGTTTTTTTATGGACTGTGGAGACAGTAAAAAATGAGCTACAGGTCAGCAGATGGTCAACTTTTCCCAGCATTAAAAATGCAACTCTGCTATGTGGCAGCTTTAGGGTTCTTTCCTACCAACCCAATAAAGGCCATAATTCCTTGTTGCAAGCATGCAGATTAGAGGGAGTATAGTGGCTGGTTATCTGGTCCACATTCTAAAGACATAGAATTACATTGGAATATTAAAAACAGGGGGAGGCTGTGTATGTCATGTATAAATGTACCTAAAATAAGCAAACCGGCAGGGCATGGAAAATCACGGTTCCTATGACAACCATGGCAAACACGCAGCGCTGAAAATGTGTCTTGTAAAGAAGCTCTGTTTTTTTTTATAATGTCCCATATGTATGTTTGGCATGTCATCAATCCAGTTCCTTCTCTCCAGCCAATGGCTACTGGGGAACATGCAGCATAGTCCCTTGAGCCCATTACCACCAAACATGCCTTGCTCTGATTTCCTGCGTACATGCTCTATTTACTGTATTTCTTCCCCTTGGGTGGCCATTCACGATCCGTTTGACCAATCAGACGCAGTATGAGCAAAGTCGTAGAGAGAGGAGCAGTTAGTTTAATTTTTTTGTGGACCGTTTTTGTCAGGATTTGTCCCCATTAGTCTCATGGATTCCAACTATGCGTCAATTTGGTATTTGTGACTTCCCTGAATGTTGTCTATAAATTGAGATTTTCGTTTTGGATAGAATAGGTATCTTTAACAAAACAAATGCATATGTTTCAAATGTGTAAAGCAGCAGTCTAAACTGCGTTTTGTTTTATCAATTTTTTTATTCTTTCCCCTTGAATATGTGCACTAATACAATCCACACAACGATAAGTAATTAGCTAAGTAGCTGATTGATTCGTTCGCCTGTGATCGATCGCTAAAGATTCGTTTCAGGGGTTCACTAAATGTCTGTCAGTACAGCAGAAGATGCAAAGTTCTGTGTGAAAGATCATGTGACCAGGCAGTCACTAGTTACAATTGGTGCACTGCTAGAGAGAGGGCAGGGCTCAAAAAAGGGTGTGCCAGAACCGGTTTCGGAAGAGGAAGGGGATGTGACTTTGTAAATGGTTGCTATAGAAACAAAAATGCGTGTTACATTATCATACATTAAAAATGTCATTTAGAGCTGTTTAAAAAAAATTATACAAGTATTTTCTCATAGTACAGAACTGATGTATTAAAAAATAAAAAAAGGAATTAAAAATTATCAATGACTGAAGTGAGACTATATGAAGAGGTTTGGAGCGCAACTACTTTTTAAACTTATATTTTAGTTTTCACAGATAAATGGGGGTGCGAAGCTGGACGGATACACAAATAAAAAGAGGGGGGGGGGGGGGGGGGAAACAACAATTTTGTGTCAAATTTCTTACAAACAAATCATACAACTTTTGGTAAACCAGAGACAGAACATGAAACACAGACAGAGCTCAGTGCTACATCCAAATACACTAATACACGGTACAGTGCCTAAATATATATATATATATATATATATATATATATATATATATATATATATATACAGTGTTCGACAAACCTATACATTTGCTCGCCCCGGGCGAGTGGATTTAACCCCCGGGCGAGTAAATATTGGCCCAAGCAGCACACTTTTGGTACTAGGTGGCAAGTAGATTTTTTTGTGTGGCGAGTAGATTTTTTGGTGATTTGTCAACCACTGTGTATATATATATATATTTTTTGAATAAAATGGTCTTTTAGTTTAACTCTTTGGCCAAAGTGTTGTAAGCTCTTGAGCCCCTCCAAGGCACTGTACCGTGTATTAGTGTCTCTGGATGTAGCACTGAGCTCTGTCTGTGTTTCATGTTCTGTCTCTGGTTTTAAATATATATTGCCATGCTCAGTAGCACTCCTCTTTCACACTTTGACACTTATACGCATATATATGTTGTGGTTATTTTGGGGGTTCAATATGAGCTTATAGGGGTCCTATTTGTCATACATGTGCCTCCCGCAAGATCGCTGATGATTCTACAGACCCTTTGTTTGACCGAAAATAGTTTTTAAGTGAATCAATTTGTGCGCTAATCTATGGATAATTTAGTAAAGAGTAATTCATCCTCCAATGGAATGATTGAATCTTAGCAAATGGTGGATCAAACAGAATAGTCACCGGGGCGTTGTCCCACCAGGTGATCGAGCCTATTTGTAACTGGACTAATACTTCTAGAATATTTGGAGATACCAAAATGTTATCGATTCTAGAGTATGAGTCATGCGGGGACGAATAGAAGGAATAATCTCCCTGCCGTTTGTGCGAGCAGTACCAGGCGTCTAACAGGCCAAATTCTTTAATTAGCACTCTAAATTTCTTTGCAACACTGTAAATCATTGCGGAGTGTGAATGCCCTGGGTGCGTGGACTTGTCCAGATCCGTGTCTGAGACCATATTAAAATCGCCTCCTACAATATATAGTTGTTCTTGATTATCCCCCATTGATTCCAATGTTTCCTTTAAAAAATCAATTTGTCCATCGTTAGGTGCATATACAGTGGTGTGAAAAAGAAAGTACACCCTCTTTGAATTCTATGGTTTTACATATCAGGACATAATAACAATCATCTGTTCCTTAGCAGGTCTTAAAATTAGGTAAATACAACCTCAGATGAACAACAACACATGACATATTACACCGTGTCATGATTTATTTAACAAAAATAAAGCCAAAATGGAGAAGCCATGTGTGAAAAACTAAGTATACCTTATGATTCAATAGCTTGCAGAACCACCTTTAGCAGCAATAACTTAAAGTAATCGTTTTCTGTATGACTTTATCAGTCTCTCACATCGTTGTGGAGGAATTTTGGCCCACTCTTCTTTACAACGTTGCTTCAGTTCATTGAGGTTTGTGGACATTTGTTTATACACAGCTCTCTTAAGCTCCAACCACAGCATTTCAATCAGGTTGAGGTCTGGACTTTGACTGGGCCATTGCAACACCTTGATTCTTTTCTTTTTCAGACATTCTGTTGTAGATTTGTTGGTGTGTTTGGGATCATTGTCCTGTTGCATGACACAATTTCGGCCAAGCTTTAGCTGTCGGACAGATGGCCTCACATTTTACTCTACAATACTTTGGTATACAGAGGAGTTCATGGTCGACTCAATGACTGCAAGGTTCCCAGCTCATGTGGCTGCAAAACAAGCCCAAATCATCACCCCTCCACCACCGTGCTTGACTGTTGGTGTTTGTGCTGATATGCTGTGTTTGGTTTTCGGCAAACGTGGCACTGTGCATTATGGCCAAACATCTCCACTTTGGTCTCGTCTGTCCAAAGGCCATTGTTTCAGAAGTCTTGTGGTTTGTTCAGATGCACATTTGCAAACCTAAGTCGTGCTGCCATGTTTTTTTTAGAGAGAAGAGGCTTTCTCCTGGCAACCCTTCCAAACAAACCATACTTGTTCAGTCTTTTTCTAATTGTACTGTCATGAACTTTAACATTTATCATGCTAACTGAGGCCTGTAGAGTCTGAGATGTAACTCTTGTTTTTTTTTTGCAATTTCTCTGAGCATTGCACGGTCTGACCTTGGGGTGAATTTGCTGGGACGTCCAGTCCTAGGAAGATTGGCAACTGTCTTGAATGTTTTCCACTTTTTAATAATCTTTCTCACTGTAGAATTATGGACTTTAAATTGTTTGGAAATGGCATTATAACCCTTCCCAGATTGATGGGCAGCAACAATTGCTTCTCTAAGATCATTGCTGATGTCTTTTCTCCTTGGCATTGTGTTAACACACACTTGAATGCTCCAGACCAGCAAACTGCTAAAACTTCGGCTTTTATAGAGGTGATGATCAATGATGATCAATTAATCAAGGGCATTTGATTAGCAGCACCTGTCTGCTACTTAGCATCTTAATTCCTATGGAAGCAGTAAGGGTGTACTTAGTTTTTCACACATAGCTTCTCCATTTTGGCTTTATTTTTGTTAAATAAATCATGACACGGTGTAATATGTCATGTGTTGTTGTTCATCTGAGGTTGTATTTACCTAATTTTAAGACCTGCTAAGGAACAGCTGATTGTTATTGAACAGATGATTGTTATTATGTCCTGATATGTAAAACCATAGAATTCAAAGAGGGTGTACTGTGTTTTTCACACAACTGTATATTCACTAATGTAATATGTTGGCCTGAGAGAAGACCGCGGACTACCAGTGACCTCCCTCCCTGGTCTTAACCTTCAGTGTCTGAAACGGGATGCCCTGTCTTATCAGGATCACGACCCCCCTTTTCTTACTTGTGAAAGACGAATAGAATACGATAGGATATGTCCTGCTAAAAGTGTTTGGGGGTTCTTGGGAGTTGAAATGTGTCTCTTGTAGGAAAACAATATCCGCATTCAGCTTTCTAAATTCTTTTAATGTCAGTCTACGATTACTATTTCTATGAAGGCCTTTGACATTCAGGGATACTACTGTAACTTCAATGGTGTTTGACTAGTCATTTCCTATGTCGTATCGCTCTCTCATGGGAAACTTGTGTATAAAATACCTTAATGGTTGTAATGGTTGTAGAGAACAAAAAGGGGGGGAAAAAACAAAAAAAGGGACTTTCCCTCTCCGAGAACTTCGGAACAAACAAAAATTAAACTATAAGATAAGTTGAGTGAAACCAGCCACTTATACCAAATTTGCAACCAGACCCTACGTGGCCTGGCAGGCATATGGCCCTACTGGGAGCAACCTGACACCGGGCAGCAAGGCTTCCACCAGTCCTGCACACCCGCCTCTATCTGCTCTGCCTCACCCGACCACGCTCTCACCACAGTTTCATTAGAATATATATAATAAAAAAAAACATTTCCAAAAGAAAACACATCAATTCCTATCACCCGTGAGACGAATAAACATATAAAACTTTTCATGTTGATATATACTTATAGGGATAGACTTCTCGGCTAGAAATATAAAGATATAAAAATATTAAACCCCAGATTCACATTTTTTCTTTGCATATTCAATATCTTTTAGCATTAGAATTTCTCAGAGTAGTAAAATGCTCTTGGTTTCTTGTTGAGGCTTAATGTCCTTTGTATCTATAACCAAGCAAAAGATACAGCTCTTCTAAATCTTTGGGTCAAAGCCCTCTCACCCGTCACCGGAAGTCTCACTCCGTGTATTCACCGGTTTCGTCCGATGATCAGCTTTAGCCAACCGGCACTGGCAAAACAGACTGCCGACTCCAACCCGTAAATCAAGCCAACCCTGTAATAAATTGGGGAAAATAGAGGGACACTGGAAGGGAAGCAGAGAATAGAGAAGAGAAAACAAGTATAGCTGCGTATCAGGGACTCATTCCCTGAGTTGCCGTTGGTTGCGGAGTCGTCGATTAAAAAGATGGCCATAAACTCGCCGAGAGACCCTCAAAACTGGCATTAGTCTTGAAACTTTTATCTCCGGGCAACCGCACCCTCAGCCGATCGATCATCATCCATATTATCTACACGGGATTATCGGTGCTGTCCCGAACCTTCGCTGGGAGTCAGATCCAGAGCCGCTAGAAAAGAAGCCGATTCCTCCGGGTAATGAAGGGAGACCTGTCTGCCTAAACTACTTACCACCAAATGGAATGGGAAGCCCAACCGGCAATGAATACCCTTTTCCTGTAGCACCGCTGTCACCAGGCGCAGTCCTCTCGTCCTCTCAATTGCCATCCTGGACAGATCTTGGAAGATCTGGATGGAACTGTTTTCAAATTCAATTGAGCCGCTGTTTCTGCAGCCTTTTATAATCCTTTCTTTGGTTGCGTATTGGTGGAGTCAGGACTACATCTCTGCTTCTTTTGAGGTCTTCGAATCTCGGCCCAAGGGCTCTGTGTGCTCTGTCCATCAGGAGATCGCCATCTTGCAACTGGGGGTCAATTGACGTGAACACTCTCTTAAGGTATGGCTGGAGGGCTTCTGCGGAGACCGACTCAGGGTTATGGCGGATTCGTAGATTCTGCCTTCGCTCCCTGTTCTCCAGGTCGTCTATACCGTCCCTCATGGCTCTTATCTCTTCATTGAGATGCAAAACCTCATCGTCATCAGTATTTACCTGATTTTGTAAAGAGACGTCCATTTTATTTTCAAGCTCCGTAGTTCGTTTAGCCAATAAAGAAACGTCCGCTTTAAATTCCTTTACTGCTTTATCCAGCGTTGACTGAAAACTTGCTTGCATCTCTTTTAACATGTTCTGGAGGTCCCGTTTATTGATTAATGTGTCTCCCTCAAACGTGGACTGTTCACTATCTGAAGCTGCTCCCCCCTCTGCCCCCTTACTTGCTACGGCACTGTCAGACTGTTTTCTTAAGGTAGACTTTCTGTTGGGGATATCCCCCTCCGAATCCATACCTTGTCTCTCTCCCATGTTTGTTTTCAGTGTGTGCACGCTCCTGTGCACACTGCTCAGCGGCGCCATCTTCCCTCTTCTTCTCTGACTGCTGTTGTTGCCCACACCCGAAGCGGGCTAAGGCACTTTCTAGGATGCCATCCCTGAATGTTTCCCTGGGCCGTCGGACGTCCCGCGGTGTTTGATGAGGTGGCGATCGGGCGCTTTTATGTATTTATTCAGCGGGGTGCACGGAGCTTCCTTAGCTTGCGTGCACCCGTATTGACGTCGTGTGCACGGCCCCGCAACTACTTTTTAATGTACATGTATAAACTTCCACATTTTAAAGTATGACATGTATATAAAAAATATTTGTTATCTTTCTTTAAAATTCATGTTTAGGGGACCCATTTTAGGGCTAGATCCACAAAGCTTTGTTAAATCCGGGCTGCTAACGTGACATCACTCGAAACAGGAGCAGGCGTTCTGTTCCTTAAGTTAAAAGTATATGAAAGGAGCCCTCCCGCTGTGTATAATTCTGCCACGGGTGCTATTTGAAGCCGGGAAAGGTTCCAGCTTTACATCCAAAGTAGTTAGAAAGCACTTGTGGTCTTCTTTAAATGGTGTTTACCTTTATTTGAAGTGGTCTACGTTTTGGCCCTTACCACATTTTGAGAAAGATCCAAGGTAAGGGCCGAAGCGTTGACCACTTACAGGTCAGCACCATTTAAAGAAAACCACGTGAGTGCTTCCTAACTTTATTTCGTATGTTCGTTGAGTTAACATGGTATCCTCAGAGCTAATCATATGCAAAACAAAGTCTTATATACATCTCGTTCATATATGCTTAACGCCACGTAATTGTAAGATAAGGTTGCGTTATTTACCAATAATATGAAATAATGCAGTCTCGGCGTTTCTCCTTACTAGACTGGGCTTTTGCTGAAATAATGGCAGGAAATAGCACTGCTATTTAAATGATGTCCGACGGTGGCATTATACACATGCAGACACTACAAATGCCCTATTTCAGTGTCTGGATAGGAGTAACGCCAAGTTTAGGTACCACTTTTAATAACATAATGTTACGTCCCAATTGTTAAACTTAACAGACTGTTGTGGATAGGCGATATTCTGATAACACCTCATCTGCACGTTATTACTAACGTCCGCTATAGTACTATGCTCAATATGGGAGAAAACATTGTTGTATTGTCTTTTGAAGAGACATAGTTTGTCTTAATGTGATGTTAAGTTAACACTACATTGAGTGACTTACCAAAGCTTTGTGAATCTGGGTCCTGGTACTTGAAAAAACAAGCTTGTATTTCCAACTGTTAACTTAAAATGTATTAATGCTTTGGTCATAATCTCTACAAAACTGACCGTCTTTATTATAAATGTAAACTTTATCATCCAATGTTGGACACAAATTGAAAGCATTTACTCCTGCACGCCTCAATAACTAGTAACATTGTTGGTTATATTTGTGACTATTAACTGAACCAAAGCTTGATGAGTTGCACTCAATGAGTTTTCACTGAGATAGAAAGTTGATTGGAGAATGAAGGCCAAACTTTCCAGGACTGTAACCTCCAGACTTTAAGTCCCAAATATGTACAAGTAAAAGTCTTAGAATAATAATGATTTGTTAAATTAAACACACACACACACATATATATATATACGTACATATATACATAGAGAACAAGGAATTTGCAGCACTCTCCAGTATGATGCAAAAAGAAAAAATGTGTTCAAACCATCAAAAATTGAGCAACGTTTCGGACCACACTCTGTCCTTTTTCAAGCTTGAGCATCATCATACTGGAGAGTGCTAAGGATTCCTTGTTCTCTATAGTAAATGGACTTGCTGGTGATCCCCATCCTTCTGCTTGCATCCCATTCCTAGCTAAGTATTTTTTCTCAAGCATGCACCAGGCCTGTTTAATATATGTGTGTGTGTGTGTGTGTGTGTGTGTGTGTGTGTGTGTGTGTGTGTGTGTGTGTGTGTGTGTGTGTGTGTGTGTGTGTGTGTGTGTGTGTCTATATACAATATTTCCATTTGATTTATATATATATATATATATATATATATATATATATATATATATATATGCAAATATAGCTGTGTGCTCATCTGCATGTCTTAGGCAGGTCTGCCTAAGACATGCAGATGAGCACACAGCTATATTTGCATATTTGCTTTCCTGTGGAGGGTTTTTGTCACTTTTTTTACTCACCATAACTTAACTCAGTATTATGGTTCATATATATATATATATATATATATATATATATATATATATATATATATATATATATATATATATATATATATATTTATCGGATATAGCAGTGTTAGTCCAGTTGCGATAGTGCAGAATAAATTATTTCTTCAATATTAGGTGATACCTTTTTTATTTGGATTAACGATTTATGTCATAGGACAAGCTTTTGTGAGTTCTCCTCACTTCCCCAGATTGGCAATACTGATTAACAATGGAATCTATTGCTAAAACAGTGTTTGGGAGAGCGGGGGGAGGGGCGGGTGGAGAAACAACAGAGATGTACTCTGTAATAAGGTAGGGTAAAAAAGTGTTTGAAGACATGGAATGGTGTAAAAAGGTGACAAGGAACAGCATGGAGGGGGAAGGGGATGCTGAGGGGGGGGAGGTGTGGATAAGAATAGAGGCAGACAGGATGATTACAAACAATTCTGAAAGTGTGTGGGAAACCCCATATCTGCATTAAGTCTTTTTGTTTTGGTGTCAAAGAGTCAGAATGATAAGACTAATGATAGGGGCAGTTACTCATAATGGAGGTAATAATATATAAAACACAGACAAATACATAAACGGACATGATATAGTTCCATAAAGCTGCCATTAGTCCAGTGTTTCAAAGCCGATCAGGGTATCACTAGGGCGACAAACGATTACTTGCAACAATGATGCTATTAATAAATTTAATATTATACATCCAGCACCATCTGTGGTATTATTTAAGTAATCACATTCATGGAATTAGTTATACAACATATTATGTTTGTTAGCCCTTTGAAACCATAGATGGTGAGGCGTCTGGTGAGAAGTCCGAAGATGTACTGTGTCAATGATGTTAAACTAATCAACAACACTATTCAAAATCCAAAAGGTCCTATCCTACTCAATTTTGTTGCCCCATAAATGGCACAAGACTTGTAATCCATTAAACATCTATGTGTTCTTGTTAATAATTAATGGTTGGCACTTAGGAAAGCAATATGTACTTTACTCATATAGTGTCGTCGGGATGCAAGAGCATACCAACATGTCCTGCATGGGCCATTTATGATGTCTTTAGTAATAGTGAAGTCAAGCAGCATGTGGACATATAAGTACACAATCATTTGGATATTGTCCTCTTATGATCATGTAGGGTGCTCAAATAAAAAAGCCTGATAATCTATAGAGTGGACAAAAATCAATGTTCAAGATCCAATAGTTTTGATCCTAATCCATCGTGTTGCCCATACTTCTATGGTCTTATCATCCATGGATAACACCTAAGAGTGCAGTATGTTGTGAATTATACAAAGCAACAGAGAATGCAGAAGCATTCCAATGCGTTGAGGCTTAAGTTTTTTTTGTGGTAGTAGCAAAGAGTCCAGCACCATGTGTGCATAAGGATACACAATCCTAAGAGTCTCTCTGCATATCCTTATCAGGGCATATACAGAAGGTGTCACGTAGATGTGTTATCTTAGTTTGTGGCCCATCGGTTGAAGTATACTGATGAATATCATGAAAAACCCAGTACACACATCAAATACTGGTGACAACCATATTATCATACTCAAAAAATATAAGTCTTGGTAAGTAGGCACATAGAAGGCATGGACTTGGTCTGTACATAGATCCACCATCTACAAAGATTTGGTGCAAAAGGTAAATGACAATGCATAATAAGCCACAGAAGTCGGAAGGACTAGTATTATATTGCTCAAAGTATGGGCAAAATAATTTGAACCTCAAAACGACCATATGTATGGCTAGAAGGGACTTATTGGAACAGCATGTAAACACAGACCCAATGGTGAGAACACAATTACAGAAAACAGGAAAATGTAAAGTCCTCATTAAGGCTTCTCAGTGTATTTCGATTGAAAATGAGATAAGCTTCTAATTGCAATAGGAGCTTGTTTCTGTCACAGCAAGAGGGCTGTGCTGGTATATGCACTAGCACTAGGCATACAGCGCAGAGTAGCAATGCAGTGGTTCCCCTCTTTAAAGTGTTTAGTTATGGGCTGTACTTGTCTTTGGTGCCTAAGGTAAAGGGTGATAAAGTGTCTTGCCCAAAGTCACAAGGAGCTGACACTGGGAAATGAACCAGGTTCCCCAGATTCAAACTCTGTCATTGTTTTCAGCCTTTACTCACTGAGCCACTCTTCCTCCTGTAAATGTATCTGTTCTTTCAACATCCTAGATGTCTTGCCCACGTAGTATAAACTGCATGGGCATTTTATGACGTACACCACAAATCACGTCTCACAGTTGATAAAGTCTCTGATTTTTGTTTGGTGCCTTCATGGGGTGTGTGTATAAAATAGGCCCATCAACAGATATTGGCAATTGATACAAATGAGCACACAGCGGCTTGGGTGCTCTTGCTTGAGACTGTCCTCCCGAAGTCGAACAAGTCCTGTTACTGCTCTCAAGGATCTTCAGCCTGATGGCCAGGAAGGTCCGAGGGTTTCTTGACGCTGTCCTCCATCAGGGTTCTGGATGACCATCTAGAGCGTGAAGCCACTCACATGGTCGGGCGCGCACTGACCCACCATGGACCCAGCCTAAGGTGGGGAAGAGGAGACGAGACAACAATGCATTACAGGTGGGGGGGGGGGGGTATGAAAACAAACCGTAATGTTTCATTAATAAGCTTTAAGATCTGCTAGATCGGCGTATGTTACGCCGGATACAGCTAATATATATATATATATATATATATATATATATATATATATATATATATATATATATATATATATATATATGTGTGTGTGTGTACGGGTGAATGTGCACTTGTGACTCTATATAGGCTACAAGTGGTTTGTGATAGCTTTGCTTTGTATAAACTAGTTGTGTAAAATTACTTCTTTTTGTCTTGATTCTGAATTTTTCTTTCACCTGTATGCAGATATGATATCTGTTGCTGAGATGGGGGCCCGAGTCCCTTATGGCTAAGTGGTATGTCACACGTGGCTTGCGCTCAGACAAGGGGAAACAAACGCAATGCGAGTGTGATATAACAGATTTTATAGCTACTTTAAGATAGATACAAGAGAACCTTGTGATCCTTAACAAAGGATCACCACAGTCATATAACAGCACAACTCTGCGCGGGTCTATGTCCGTGTCAGTGATGATGCGGCCACACAATTCTGGGTATCTAGGCCTATGTGATGGTACTGGAACACCATTGTATCTCTTTAATTCAACAAAGTATAGCAGGCCTGTACTTCACAAAATACTTAGGTACAACTTTAACTGCAACGGTTGAGTGTCTCCTCCAATGGTGATCGCTACTCTGTGCAGCTTCTTGACGATGATGTGCTGTGCTTCTCTGCCAGTCAATGCCTGCTCTCTCTTGGCAGGACACATGGACTTTTCTTAAATATCCAATACGTGTTTATATTAACCAATTCATGTATTTTCAAACAAAATGATGTATGAATTAGACAAACAATGAGTAATTAAGGGTATGTGCAAAAGTAAGTGAAACCCTGGTTTTATCAGCTAAATTAAAGGGGATAATTAGAAGCAGCTGTTTAAATAATTAGGTACATCTTCAGGGCTGAGTTTGGGAGGCTCCACCATAAATAAAGATCAGAAACTTTGTGAGTTTGGTCTTCACCTTTCAGGTGTGTGGAAACACATCGTGCCAGGGTCAAAATAAATCTCCGAGGACCTCAGAAAAGCAGTCACTGATGCTCATCAGTCTAGAAAGCGTTACAAAACTAATTCTGAGGATTTGGGCTTCCACCAATCCACTATCAACCAGTCTACAAATGGAGAAAGTTCAAGACTACAGTCACTCTACCCAGGAACAGACATCCTACAAAAATCTCTCCCAAGAACAAACCAGCAAATCATCCAGGAAGTCACAAAGAGTCCCACAATAACATCAAAGGATCTGCAGGTCACTCTCGCCTTGGCTAATGTGAGTGTTCATGACTGAGCGATCAGAAAAAGACTGAACAAGAATGTTGTTTATAGTTGGATAGCCAGGAGGAAAACACTGCTCTCTAAAAAGAACATTCCTGCTTCTCTGAAGTTCGCCAAAGAGCACATAGATAATGCGCAAGACTTCGGGAACAATGTTCTCTGGATAGGCGAATCAAAGGTAGAATTTTTTTGTCTCAATGAAAGACATTATGTTTGGCAAAAAACAAACACTGCGTTCAAATAGAAGAACCTCATCCCTACCGTCAAGCATGGTGCTGGGTGTGATGGCTTGCGGCTGCTTTGCTGCCTCAGGACCTGGATGGCTTGATATCCTTGACAACCATGAATTCTGCATTGTATTTGAAGATTCAAGAGGAGTTTGTCAGGCCATCTGTCCGTTAGCTGAAACTGAAGAAAATGTGGGTCAAGCTGCTAGATACTGATCCTAAATATACAAACAGATATATAAAAGTATGGCTGCAGAAGAAGACATTTTGCATTTTAGAATGGCCTAGTCAAAGTCCGGACCTAAACCCCATCAAAATGTTGTTGCAGGACCAGAAGCGAGCTGTCCATGCAAGGAAGCCCTCAGATTTCACTGATTTGAAGCAGTTCTGTAAGGAGGAATGGGCTAAAATGCCGCAAAACCGATGTGAGACTGACCAACAGTTACAGGAAACGCTTAGTTGAAGTCATTGCTGCTCAAGGGATGCCACCAGGTACTGAATCTAAAGGGTCACATACTTTTTCACACATGGATATTGAATGTTGAATGATTTGTGAATAAATAAATGTTGAAAAAGTATCATGTTTTTGTGTCATTTGTTGGATCAGGTTATCTTTATCTATTATTAGGACTTAGATTAAGATCTAATAACATTTTAGGTTTGAAATATGTGAAAATCCTAAGGGGCTCACAGACTTTTTCTCGCCACTGTATGTGTCAGCTGCCTGCACTTACAAGGGGGTTACAATAATAATAGAGAAGATTCTGTAATTATAGATTGAACTGGATTGTCTTTACTTGGACCTAATTTTCTATGTAATTCTTTTCACAGAAGAAAGTATTAAAATAGATGGCTATGGAGGATGTCTGTAACAGGGACTTATCCCTGTTTAAAAAAAAGCAGCCTCTGAGCTCTGAGAATCCAGCAGAGAGATAGTTAATTGCAGCCAATCAATTAGCTAGTCTCCACCTGGACTAATGAGAGCTCTGTAAAAAGCCTCATGTGAGACACAGGAGAGAGATTCAATAGCTCACATTTGGGCTGACAGAAGGAGAGCAGAGAAGCCTGAACACAGACACTGTCTTGAGCACAATACATTTGTGCTATATTTCCTGGATACAGAGGACCCAGGAACCTGCCAGAGACTGACATGGAGGGCCACCTGCTTAAGGTACTTCCTGAGACTTTGTGGTAATGGGAATATCCCTCCAGTTCTGCAGATAGGGTCTGGGGAAGTAAGTTAGCCCTTACAAAGGGATAGAGGGGTTTGTTATTTTGTTGTTTTTGTATATTTTGCCTGGATAAAGGAACAGGCTCAATAAAATCAAGATATAATTTCACCCAAATCGGTCTCCATTATATGTACAGCTCAACCCCATTATAGCGCGGTCCTTGGGAGCCACCCGATCCGACTGTGCTAGAACCGGGGTCGCGCTAATTTTTTAAAAATGGCCGCCGCGTGCCCGACTGGGAGGGAGGGAGGAAGGAGGAGGGAGGGAACAGGTGGCCGGAAGCCCAACACATCCCCCAGCAGCCACCAGGCCCGCCAACAGCGGCCCTCCGAGTCCAGCCGTAGCCTGCTCCTTACCCCCCCCCCCCACAGGCATCTACACGGTCTCCCCCCCCACCACCACTGGCATCCACCCCCCTCCCCCAACCGGCATTACCATCCCCCATCCCCCTCCACCGGCATCCACCTTCCCCCCCCCCCGAGGCCCCCACACCTACCGGCCTGCCGCATCCAGAGACCCTCCGCACCCGCCCTCCACTCCTCCATGGCATAATCAGTTTTGGGCCTAGCCCATGCGGCCCTCCGAGCCGCAGCCTGCTCCTCATTTGACCCCCCCTCCGGCATCCACACGGTGTCCCCCCGTCCCCCACCGGCATCCACACGGTCCCCCCTGTATTCACCCCCCTCCGCCCAACCGGCATTACCATCCCCTCCCACCGGCATCCACCTTCCCCCCTTCCCCCCCAGGCCCCCACACCTACTGGCCCGTCACCCGGCATCCAGAGACCCTCCGTGCCCGCCCTCAGTCTGTGTGTCTCTGACAGATCACTCCTACACGGCACAACCAGATTTGGGCCTACCCCACGCGGCCCTGCGAGTCCTAGCCTGCTCCTCACTCACCCCCCCTACCGGCATCCACACCACCCCTCCCCCCCTACGACACCCCTCCTCCTCCCGATGCCAGCTCCGCTCTGATCTCAGCAGCCGACACCAAAGGTAGGGAGGGGGCGTGGGAGGTGTGGTGTGAGTGTGGTGTGCTGTGCAGTGTGCTGTGAGTGCAGTGTGCTGTGAGTGCAGTGTGCTGTGAGTGTGTGCAGTGAGAGTGTGCTGTGAGTGTATGCAGTGTGCAGTGAGTGTGTGCAGTGTGCAGTGTGCAGTGTGCAGTGAGTGTGTTCAGTGTGCAGTGAGTGTGTGCAGTGTGTGCTGGTGCTGTGAGTGTGTGTAGTGGGCTGTGAGTGTGTTCAGTGTGCAGTGTGCAGTGTGCAGTGTGCAAAAAAAAATTCGAATTTTTTTTTAATTCGGGGTCCATGCTCAAACCGCGTTATAAGCGGATCCGTGTTTTAGCGGATCGCGCTATAACGGGGTTGAGCTGTACCTCTCCACATATCTCTTATAATGTCCTTATTTCAGCTTATGTTGGGTTGTATAAATTGGTGTTAACTTGTATCCGTGTCACTGGAAGGGGGAGAACATATAATGTATGATTGCCTATGAACCCATGTTAACACAGGTTTACCAAGGTTTTACCTTGTATATAGAAGTAAAAATTGGTAGCGGAGCACTACAAAAACGAGTTGCATGGTGTGAGATAGAGGTGAAAAAACTTTAATCGACCAAAGTATACATACAGAAACATAAATTTCACACCGATGGTGCTTTGTCAAAGGGACAACCCTTTGACAAAGCACCTTCGGTGTGAAATGTGTTGGGGGATCTTTTTGCCTCCCGCTGTATGTATACTTTGTTTAATTAAAAAAAAATTCACCTCTATCTCACACCTCGCAACCCATTTTTGTAGTGCTCCGCTACCAATTTTTACTTCAACATCCTCATCTATCTGTGCCGGAGCACACACACCGAGGATTTCCGGAGACAGTGCACCACAAGGAGAGCACATCAGATTCAGTGACCGGGAGTGCTTTACAAGTTTAGCATGTGGGTTATGCAGGGGCCAGTGTGGTTACCGGTCAACACCAAGGGCGTGTGCGGGAGCGGTTAGAACCGATCACTCACATCACCAGCGGTGCTCCGACATCCTTCCCTCTACCTCCCCCTTAGACCGGAGATACTTGTGTCACCACACATCCATCGGCCTTACTCTTACAATATGCACACTGCCAATTTGTATACTCCTCTGGGCTACGGGATCTAAGTACAGCCATTGCATTTCTTACATGTATAGTGACACTCCTATATGGTTATTATAGCACCCGCTACAGGACTCGTCCTATTTTACCTTGCATAGACTAGTCTCAGAAACCATATACTGTATGCCTGCTGAATGTTTCCGAAAGTTTAAGCACAATTGAATAAGAAAACACATGGATGGTAATTTACCAAAGATGGGGAAGATTAGAGAGGGGCGAACTGTTGGCGAACTTTGCGAATATCACCCTTTGGTTTGGCGAAAACGTTTGTCTGATACAAAACTTTGCCACAAGTTTGCTTAATACTAAAAGTCAATGGGTGTTGCATGTTTAATACATTTAGATGACGTTTGCCTTCAAAACTCAATGGAACGGTAAAATAATGATAAAAAAATGTTAATAGTCGCAAAACTGCTATTTCACCGCTTTAAAAAAAAAAGTAAAATAGTTCATTGTGAACATTTTGGTCTGTAACTTTTGGCTCCATAAATGTAATCTAGACAGTGGCCAAACTAATTGCAGCAGGTTTGCACAATTCTACTAATGCAATAATGATTGCAGAGCTTGCATTATAAAGAAGCACATGGAAGGACGAGCTGACAGTATTTTGCAAGTGTTTCTATAAAAAAAATTGTTGTTTACATTAGACAACACCTGTTACATGTAATAAAACACCTTCTGAGTTTGATCACCTTTATTGTCTCATCTCTTCACTTCACATTTTCTTAATCAGACCTGTTAGCTTTGCGTTGCAGACTCTCAGGCACTTAATGTAGCATTATTTTCTATTAGTACACATCATTTGTTCTAAATATACTTTCAGTGAGTACATTATTTTGAGCAATATTTCCAATTTTTGGCCATTGCGTCTAATTAAGAGGGTCATTCCCTGAAGTGTGATAGCTACAAACCACCTATCACATAACCATCTAATATCAAAAAGGATGATACTACTTTGACAAATCACACTGACATAGCAAACGCATTCAACGAATACTTTGTTCGGTGGGCTACTTCCCTATTATCAAAGCGCAACCCTAACTACAAACATTAAACCCAACCTGTGAGAGCCCCTATATCTTCACCCCCTCCCAACAGTGATTGCAATTTTCAATTTGTCCCAGTATCTGAAGAGGAGATTATACAAGCGCTCCTAATGTTAAAATTAAACGGCAATTTGGGCCTGACCTACTGCAATCTAAGTTCCTGCGACATCGTGCCCCAGCCATTGCCAATTGCGCTTGCCTCCCTAATCAATTCTATTTTGTCTTCAAGCCATATCCCACAGGCCTGGAAAACTATTAGAGTTGTCCCAGTCTACAAAATTGGGGACAAAAACACTGTCTCCAACTACAGGCCAATCTCTCTTCTCCCAATACTATCCAAAGTCACCGAAAAATGTGTCCACTCACAATTAAGCGATTACTATAACAAGTCAGATTTCCTCTGACAAATCCAGTCCTGGTAATAACCCTCTTAAAAATTTGCAACCAGATAGTGTGGTATGGAACAATTTACTGGTGCAATATTACTATATTTTTAAAGGCCTTTGATACTGTTGACCATGGTATCTTGTGAAACAAGTATTAGTGCTCTAGAATAGGGTAACACGCTTTAAACTGGTTTGATTCCTACCTATCAGGTAGATCCCAATATGTGTCACTATAAGTAATGCCTTGGATATCACCTGTGGGCTCCCACAAGGCTTTGTTCTTTGCCTCTTTGCCCATTTTTCAAGACTAGAATACTGGCTTTCCAAAAACAAACTCTTTTTAAACACTGACAAAACTAACTATGGTATGAGGGACTAAGGCTAAATTTCTAAAGCTACCAATGACAGAGCTTCAGATCAGAACCAACTCTAATACAATTTTAGCCCCGGTCACTAGTTTTAAATATCTGGGTTTATGGCTTGACTCCCATTTAAATTTGTGTTGCATATCGATACTCTGACCTTCATAACCCATGCCAAACTGGATGTACTTTATAAGAACACATCTTCCCTAATCCCACTGGTCAGAAAGCTCATCACACAGTAGATGCTAATTATAGACTATGGGGACATAGTATATGGCACAGCACCCAACACTCGCCTTCGCAACCTAGACACACTACAACTCAATATGCCACTTCGTCCTACAATGTTACTACAACGCACGTCACTGCGAAATGCTGAAAGAACTAGATTGGCTATCTCTTGAATCACAACGCAAAGTACATTTTTCCTGTCTTGCCGGCATAAACCTTTTGGGCAAGGTGCCCGCTATATGAACAAGCTCCTCACCGCGACCACACGCAGAACTTATCACCTGAGATCTGACTCCAAAAGACTGTTAACAGTCCTAGGGTTTAACAAAGAATCTGGTTGCTGCTCCTTCTTTTACTGTGCACCACATTACTGGAACAACCTACCGGAGACTCTCAGAGCCGCTTCCAGTTTACGTTCATTGAAGACGTTAGCTGTCTCACATTTTAATCTTGACTGTTACTGTTAAATATGCCCATAACATATATTGTCCCTAACAGTGCGTGAAATGTCTGTAAATATAACGTGCAACGATGTATTATCATAAGTCTGTGCCCAGGACATACTTGAAAACGAGAGGTAACTCAGACAATAATGAGGGTCAGATAATATAGTAGCATTTGGCATTCTTCCCTGGTAGTTCTTACCACTATCTTAGGGAGTTCTGGACTTAGCACTGGATCTGCATGGTATGCGCTGTTCCTTCATTTAGATTTGCCTCCTTACCACCAGGACCTGTGGTTGAGATACTTGCGTCGTCAGGGATACAGATCCCGTCACTGCGGTATACCCTCCTTATCCCAAGGCATCAGAAGGGGTTCGTGTTTAGAACTGGTCAGTATGGGCCAATCGCGCGGTACGCCAAAACCCTTTATTTAAAAGGATTCCCCCCAGAGTGTCATGCATTGTCTTTCATAGCAGAAAGAGGGAAAACCCTGGGCCATTGCTACGGGCTATGAATAGAAGGGGCATGTTCCCTAACTATAAAGTCATAAAAGTGACCAGACATCCTTAAATACATACTGTAGCTCTACACATAAACATGACACTATGTACAGTGAGAACCCTTGTCTGTGACTCCTCCAGGAAACTGAGACTAGAAATGTCTATCCTCATTATATATACCTACTGGTGACATCACTGGTCACCATGCCTACAGGGGGAGGGGTTTGGATTCTGCAAAGTCATCCTATACCAGGTGACAGGCTAGACTCCTTCTAGAAGGTGGGCGTGGCCAGGTTTCTGCCTAGTAAACCTGTACCATGTGATTTGAGAGGGGTGCACACTTTCCAAGTAAATAGTGTTAACCCGTCAATGCCCTTAACCTTTTAAGTGCACGTAGTAATCCCAAAGGGGGGGTTACATACAGTATAGGAATCCGTCCATATATACGGAACAGCTATGCTCCTGAAAAGTTGTCCATAAAGTGAAATTCCGTATATCGAACCCTATTTTTCCATTATATAACTGGAGATGCTACTGAAAAAATATTCAGCCCAGAAGACATAATAAAATGACACTTAAGAATGCAGCAAACATTTTTAAATACATATTTATTGGAAAATTGATAGTTGTATCATAAAATATTAATAATAATTGTCAATATGAAAATGCGTGGGTAAACCAGTTCAGTATGAAACGTGAATACAAACGACCTAGAACAGTATGAACTGCACTAGTACAAACAACAGACCGTGCATTGTACCATTCCCCCACCCCTCCCACCCCCCAACATGTATAGTTAGAGATTCAAAATTCTGTAAATGTGAATGTAACATTCTGTATGTCGAATTTCTTCCCTATATTATAAATTCCGTTATAGCGAAAATTCGATATATTGAGTTGCCGTATATTGAGGCATGCGTGTTTTGTATTTCTTAACGAGAAAAACGTTCACAGCACTCTGCGCTAAATACAAGACAAATATAATAACAATATCCTGCCTGTGGGGAAAGCACCTTCATGGAACCAATATTAAATAAATAGTTACTGGGAGAATAAAATGGGGGTAGAAAAATAAACATCTGGCTTCCAAAATTGCGCTACTTGAGCTAATTAACAGATCCCCCCCCCTCCCACCCCCTTTACCTTTATTCTAAGTAGGGTAAGTGATTAATATGATGCATCTCTGCTGTCACCCTTAGCCAGGTGGTGACTCTCATGTCTGGGTGCACTGTTTGTCAAAGGCCAAAAAATCAATAAGAAACCATTAACATTACTGAAGTGGGAGGACCTGGCCCACTACATGACCTGGAATGTGGTTAATTTCATGTTGTGTAGCTCAATGAGTGACCCTGCCAAGCACAGATTACTTAGATGCTATAGCAAATGAGACCAAGAGCTCATTACCGTGGCTTAGCTGTTCGGAGACAGAACCCCTTTGCTAAAGCTATGATATGATAGCCCCTACTCTCAAGTCAGTCTTCTCCATTGGCAGAATTCATCAAGGTGTAACGACTGGTCCACGGTTCTTCAGATCCGTTTTCTACTCACTGATTCATTAACGTTTGACTAATTACAATCTGTCTAATTGCCTGGGGTTGCTATTTTTCAGCTTGTAATTAGCTTATGTATTTAAAGGCATTGATAGAGTATGTATGCAATCTGTACGGTACATCTAGGAGGTATTTCAATTTATAAATGGCCAAGGTGGTGCTTGTTTCAGGCTATGGTTAAGAGTTGAAATTGAAAAACGAATGAACAGGGGCGAGTATATTTGATCAGAAATGACTAGCAAAAGAGGTACTGTATGTTTTATTCCTTATGTGAAAAGGTGACTCCAAGCAAACCATGACGTGCTAGAGTTAATATGGCGATTAAAATCTATTTTCAACGTTACCCAATAATACAATTTTGTATCTCAGTATTTTATTATTAATTCATTATTTCTGCAGCCGACTCATTATGTGAAAAGATGTCTTAAAGCAAACCATGCCGTGCAGGGGTTAACATGGCCATTAAACTATTTTCTGTGGTTTCTGAGGTGGCGTCTGCGGGGTCAAATAACACAAACCACTGAATCATAATATTGTATCTTGCAATTTTAATATTAGTTCGTTAATATCTCAATAATATAATTACACAGCCACTTCATGTCCAAATGACCGGACAGTTATTCCCCCATGGACATCCATGCTGCCAGCTTGTGGTGGAATCCGGGCTGCACGTTTCTGACTGCTTTTCTGTGTCCTGATTAGCATTTTACGAAAGAGGCGGAGGGGGCAAGGAACAAGATTATCGTTACCAAAGCATACGTAGTTAAGCTGAGATAAAGGGAGGTGTGTACCAAGCGTCTCCTTGCTGCAAAACTGGAGCAACAACGGTGTAAGTGGCAAGCTCTAGCTTATGTATTTAAGATCAAGGCTTGCTGAATGCAGCAGTATTTTATAGTCACTCCTAGCTGGTTGACTGCAGCAGTATATTTTAGGAACTCGTAGCTAGGAGTCCTTAAAATCCTTCTGCATTGCATTCAGTTAGGTATTAATGCCTAAAATACTGCTGCATTCAGTTAGCTAATTGAATGCAGCAGAAGTTATTGGTTACACCAAGCTAGCTGATTGCCACGACAGCAGCTCCAACATTGTTTTTGGCACGTATTGCGGAGGAACAAGTTGCAAGCACCTTTGGCACTCCTGGGATCAGGGGTCTCTGGAGCTGAACCATGTTCATTTCAGCTCTTGGTACCCCATGATTACCAAAGTATTTACCTTGGAAAGTGACACCGGTAGATTCCCCTTCAGGGGAAACAAAATGGTGCTTGAATCTCCCGTGTTATACAGGACAATATAGAGGTGTGACATCATCTGTCATTCCATTATGTATCTCGGGAACCGCAGCGTCCTTGGAGTTAAATTCCAGCGGTTCAGCTCTGGGGATCCCCTGTTCCCCACCTCTGTAAAATGGACGGGCAAGGTGAGGATTGCTCTTTTAATTCATATGATGCTAGGATCTTTCCCTTTGAGCAAGTCCTGCTCTTTATTTTTTATTTTTTTTATTTTTTGTGTTAACAAAACATGATTTCCCAGCTTAGTCTCTGGGGTGAGATTCATTTTAACTTCCCGGACACTTAATATTTCAAACACAAATATCCTGAACATAGCGCCAGATTTTAAACATAAATACAGCTTTGAAAAAGGCAAGAAGAGATGGAGGTCAGTGCAGACAAATAATTCCAGGACTATTTTCCAATGTTAGATGACAATCCAACTGGTATTCCAAATTCTGTCTAAAAAGTGTTTCCTGTTTTATTAACCCAATGTGTATGGAAAGCAAGCTTTTATGATGGTCAAAGCAAAGTTTTATGATGGTTAGAGGTTAAGTTAATGACCGGGAAATCTGGCCCCATAATTACATTAATGTTACGGTACATGTTTCCGTGTGTTGGTGCCGGAAAGCCTGGAAGCATCTATCTGATGTATTTATTTGTGGTCATAGGCTAATATAACACCATATCACATCATTTCCTTACAGGAAGGGCCTGTTAGGGGCCTTTAGTATGTAATAATATAGTAAGATCCTCGGAGCAGGGACTCCTTTTCCTTAATGTCACTTTTATGTCTGAAGCACTTATTCCCATTCTGTGTTATTTGTATTATTTATTATGTATATGATTGTCACGTGTATTACTGCCGGGAAGAGCTATGTACATTAATGGCCCTATATAAATAAAGATATACATACATACATGTACAGTAATGGCTAGTAGCTTAGGACTAGAGATGAGCAAACCTGTCTGAATCCGATCTGCGGATTTCCGTGGCACGTTTTGCCTAAATCCGAACCCCACATCAAACTCCGTCTGCCAATTGGGTACTAAGAAATTCCTTTTTTCAGCACAGGCTTCTCCCTCTAATTTATTTAGAGGGAAGTTTAAGAGGATATATATACACAACTGGAGATACTACTAAACTAAAGTCCTCGTCCTCCTTTCTATTGAAATCCGACTTGGGATTTTAAAGATGAAACCCGAATTAGGATTCTTAAGAATCCAAGTAGATGTTTGCAATCCGTCGGTCGGATTTCTACTAATAGGAAAATAACCCAGAAACGGTCTTTTTCAAACTAGTCTGCGGCTCGAAGGAATTTGCCAATCCGCTTCGAATTTCGGAGGAATATTCATCCATCACCTGCTATAATTGTTGGTAATCTACAGTAGCAACATCCCCTGCCAGCTGGGTGGTAAATTGCCTCACCTACAGTACCCTTTCAGCACAGCACAGAGAGAGCACTTATTATATTGGGCTTGTAGGGTCCAACAAAGATAAATCTTTGTTACTATAATAATAGATTGTTTTCTTAAATAAATGTCGGGGATTCTAAGAAAATACTCTCCATACATTTAACCCACTGTATGCTGGCAGTGTTTTTCTCAGTCTTTTGGCTGCACAAGATCTGCGTTAATGCTCATCTATTCCACAGTTGGTACTGATAGAAATAATATTTCATAGTAAAAAGAGTTGTTTAGAATGTGTAAGCCACGTTTCTAATGCCTGAGCCACGTTGTAATGCCTATTCTGCAACATGTTGAGCCCAATATCAGCAAGCAATGTGAACATGATAAAACCTTCAGCAGAGACAAAATGCGTCACGGCATCAAAGCATTACCCAGAAGACTTATAGCACCTCCTCCAATTCTCCATGGGGTTTGCTTAACCAAGCACCTGGGATACATTGAAGTTGTGTATACTAACATGAAAGAAGTGCACATTGGAAAATTGAGTTCATTTTTATCTAATCATGCTTTATAGCCAGGGAGCACAGGACTGGATGGTACATGTTTGTTATTGCTTGTCTCGTCAATATAGCAAGGGCACTCCGATACATGTTGTTTTATTTGAATATTACTCTTCCAGTCATTGAGACCTTGGCTCTCAACATGTTTTTTTTTGCTCAGCACAGCAGTGAGTTCTGTAGATGTACCTTCAGGCCATTGAAAAGCAGTGCATACTGGGAAAAGGTAGCTCCTTCTGCCATGATGTCATGAATCAATGCTGGCAGAAACTGTTTACCCTTGACCTGCACCTCTCACTTGTGCCAGTTTTTATCATTTACTTGCATGACAAGAAACACAGTTACCTCTTCTGTTTTGGAGTTGCCCTTCTTGAGGCTAAATTGTATTATTGCATTACTATAACATAGTCCATTTCTATCTTACACACTGCCTCCTGGTAAATAGAGTTTCCCTTTACTAAGACATCTGAGCCCTTTAGGGCAAAATTCTCACTCGGTAATGAATGGCTTTTTTGTCTTTCTGTGTCATCTGGTGTGAAAAAAATAAGTACAGCTCAACCCCCTTATAACGCTGCGCTTGGGGTCCAAAGAATCACATTGCACTATAAGAGGATCGCGTTAGAAATAATGTACAATTGTGCGCATTTTACAATAAAAGTATTTAAGATACCAATAATCGTGTTGTAAAGTATTCATAAATACGAAAATCGGGAGCCACGCTTGCATCGCGTTATAAGCGGATACGCGTTGTAACGGATCGTGTTATACCGGGGTTGAGCTGTAGTATGATACCGGGGTTGAGCTGTAGTATGATACCTTTTATTGAACCTAGTGAATAAGCTTTGATGCGTCCATTAGGAAAGAAGCCTGGGAGGTTTGAAAGCTTATACACTGAACTATTGTTGGTAAAATAAAATGTACCATACTAAATAAAATAACATAAAATAAGGGGACCAATACACCTAAAATAGTTTGTATCTTCTGATGATATAACTTTGTATTTGTGTGCATTGCATGTATACCGCTGTCTTGTCCATCTCCCCAAGGTTTAGTAAGCGCTCATTAAAACACAGAGCATGCTGGGAAATGTAGTTTCTGTCCTTTTCATATCCACAGGATTAGCAAGAGTTTGTTAATCCATCAGGACACAGTAATAAAAGTGCTTGGTGGCCTGGAGCGGCATACTGCTGACAAGCTTAATTGTGGCTATTTATATCCTACTAAGATAATAGGACCAGCCATCTAACCTCCAGCTCCTTTTGTTTACATGAAGAATTACCAGTAGACAATTAGGAATATACAAATGGCAATGTAACCATGCAGAAGGCAAATCAAGGGTATTCTGGGTGTGTGTCCTTGAAAAATTAAAACATGACATAACTACTACACGAAATACCAAATTTACAACAAGGTTCTTCCGATATTCGCAGAAGTGCTGAATTAGGAATTCTACCAAATCCCCCCCCCCCCCCTCTAAAAGAGCTCTTGAAAAGTTCAGTTGCTTATCACAATTCATCATCCTGCATTTGTGTCCTGGTGCTTTCTTTGGTTGGCACACCGAGAGGTTAAAATAGAGATCTCCTTCTGTAAAACCGTGATCTGGTTGCTCACTAATCCAAATAATTTGCGACATTTTAATTGGAATGACCTCGGCCTTTTCGTTACTACATACAGATGAGCCATTTTTGTAGTTGCCAAGTTAAACCCCCAGGAGGTGACATGTGTGACTGAATGCCAGTGCTGGCTATTAAACTCTATGCTGCATGAAACAGACTAAAATGCACATAATTCATGTTAAAATGATAATAGTGGCATTTTGAAGCCCCTAGTAGTTGCTTGGCTTTGACCACTATTCATACACGGAAATATGAGAACAATTTGCTGCAAACACACATCAAATCTTTTTTTTTTAAAAGGGTACACAACAAATTTAACATCAACACATGATTTTTATTGGTCACCCTTTGGAAAGAATCTTTCAGATTACAGCTAGGTCTTCATGGATGCGATCAAGGCACTTCACACTAATCCGATCCATTCCCACTCAACAGTAGATCCATATGATGCTTGAGGGACCTTCCTTTTCCATCCCCTCCGCCAATGACTTTCAGAAGGAGCCCCCACAATTTGCCACATTTATTTTCTAAGCAACCAAATCGAATGGGACCATGGCCAAAGCTATTAACTCCTCACCACAATAAGATTTTAACCGGGGTAGTCGTGATGCCATATTGAGGCGCCGGATCAGAGCGCTTTTCCCATCATCGATTACAGTAACCCTCTGGCAATGATCGGCCAGCAGCCATTTTAATAGTTCTTAAAACTAGCATATTGTACCTCTATCTGAGGAGATCCCAGTTACAAGAATCCAGATGTTTTTGTTTTGATTTTTGTCTGGGAAAAATGACGGTAATATAGAAAAAATACAATACAAATATCCCCTGATATAGGGGATTGCTGGTTTATGGAAGAACTGTATTTCTAAAATACAAAGAAATGCTATGGAACCATCTGACAACATTTATAGCAATTATAACACAGCGGCGGATTTAAAGATCTGCCGCCCCTAGACACTTACCTGTGGCGGCTGCCTCCTTGCTGCCACCCTCCTTCTCCTTCTGATTCGCAGCATCACATGACGTTGCGGACGTCACCAACGTGAACGTTGCGTTCATCACACTCAACCCCTCACTGTGACAGTCCCACACACTGAGTGACAACCTTCCACTTCCACCAACGAGACGCTGTCTGAGGTCTGAGGCGTAATTTTATGCTGCAATTTGGAAGGAGGAGGAGGGTGGCAGCAAGGAGGCGGCCGCCACAGGTACGTGCCTTCCCATCAGACTCGGTAGGCCCGAGAGTGCGGCATCTGTAAATGGGGTGGACATTTTTGCTGCCCCAAAATTTTGCTGCCCTGGCCCATCGGGCCTAATTGGAAATCTGCTACTGATAACACCTTATGGTAGTGTCTTTGCTCCATCTGGTGTTTTTCTTTCTACTGTTCAGTCATTTGCCCTTTTTGCACCTGTCTGTAGCTGTTGACCTATTGGGTCACATTAGGTAGAGCGGGTTCAATCTTCTTTTGTTCTCACCTTATCAACATCTCAAACACTAATATGTATGTAACCCAATGTTTACATTGAGTTGGATATACAGTATTATATATATATATAGGAGGGCCCCGGGTATACGGCGGGTTCCGTTCCAGGGGCCCGCCGTATAGTGAAAATCGCCGGAAAGCAGATCCAGCGATTTTCAGTTGTTTGAATGCGCAAATCGGCATTTTCGCCGTTCTGCGCATGCGCGACCTATGGTCGGCGCGCGCAAACAACAGTATGCGCACGCAACCTACGGTCTGCGCATGCGCGCCGGGCGCCACCTCCCGTTCTACACACGCACGACTGAGAATCCAAGATGGCGGCCCCCTTCTCGGTGTCGCCGTATCAGCGGAGCGCCGAGAAGCGGGGCCCTGCTGTATATATATATATATACATACACACACACATATATATATTTTATATATATATATATATATATATATATATATATATATATATATATATATATATATATATATATAAATGTAAATACTACTGTATGCTCATCTGCATGTCTTAGGCAGGTCTGCAACCCTGCCTTTCACCATTATCACCCAGCACACAGCACTTCCACTGCAGCAAGGGATTCTGGGAAATGACATGCAAATGAGTACGCAGTTCCACTTTTTGCTTCAAAAACCATTTTTAACATGGTTCCCTATAGGCTTAAGCTTGCTGCATGGTCACAGCTTTGAACACAGCCAGGGTTAAGGTGCATACCCAGAAAACCCACCCACAGACAGCTGTTTCGACCATATATATATATGGCTTTTATCAGTCTTTCATAGCATTTCAGGGTGCTGGGTCTGTGCAGGCTGGGTGTGGATATGCAGATATAATAATTATGGGTGCCAAGAACTTGTATAGTAAAAACAGGAACTTTATTCACATCCGTTCATAATGCTCCCCATAAAACAGACAGACTTCTCATAGACATTAAGTGGTGTCAAAGAATATGGTCAGTCTTTGCACCTATCTCAGTATGTCAATCACTTTTTGCAACCCTTGGTCACTGCACTTCCTTCATATTTACTGGACACTACACACGTTTTATCAATCTTTTCCAATTTCACCTCACTATTTATGGGTCACTGTAGATGTTTCATCCCTATATACTATCATTTTACATTCCGATTTTCTTACAGCAACGCGATATTTTTTGGAAGCCGATGCCACACTTTCCCGAGCACATATAGTTTTTTTATTAGACAGTATTCATTAGTATTTATTAGACAGTATTCACTTTTTACTCACCCATAATTATTTTATGTTCGATGGGCAGTTCTATCACCAAACACATGGGACTGTAATGGGGTCATGCTTTGCGCCTTCCTACGCCAACCTTTTCATGGGTTGGTGGGAACAGTCCCACGTGTTTGGAGATAGGAATCCCTATCGTCACCTTATTATTTCTTATCATCGCTATATTGATGACTTGCAAGTGAAAATTAAGTGCAGTATAGCGCTCGCGTGACAACCTAAATAAATTAAACTAATTGAACAATGTGTGACAATAATATAAACCTGTATGGTAGAGTCCGAAAAAGAGTCCTAAGAGCTGCCCAAAAAGTTTCTCTGGTTATCTCACAACCAGTGATGGATATGAGAGTTGTAAACCTCTTGTGGCGCTGAGGAAAAGAGTGGCCTAGGAAATTCAAATGGACTGTGGAGATTGTCCTGTTCCTTGAATTGTTACCTCAAGAGAAGGGAGACAAAACATGGAGAAACACAATAGTGCGTTACCCAAGAAACATAAACATAAACTATGTACAGTAGACTGAACAATTTAATAATCCAAAATGGAATGATAAAAATGTGTACAACTGTACATCAAATTAGTAAAACATCTGAGTGCTAGGGCACTCTGAAAAAACTTTGCTCCGTCGATAGGAAAAATTGGAATCCTACTCACCAAAGGTGACTAGGACATACGCCATAAAGGAATTGGTCTTTAGCTGATCAACACCTCTCGCAGTGAGGTGCAACATGCCAGTGCCTCGAGGAGATCCGCCTTCCGTGCTCGAAGTCCAATACTTCCAGAGTCTCACCGATCGGCTCCTCTGCTGACGTCACCGCTGGTGTCCACTGCTACGGTGTCCTTGCTACGACAAAATTGTTTTTTCAGAGTGCCCTAGCACTCAGATGTTTTACTAATTTGATGTACAGTTGTACACATTTTTATCATTCCATTTTGGATTATTAAATTGCTCAGTCTACATAATTTATGTTTATGTTTCTTGGGTAACGCACTATTGTAGTGTTTCTCCATGTTTTGTCTCCCTTCTCTTGAGGTAACAATTCAAGGAACAGGACAATCTCCACAGTCCATTTGAATTTCCTAGGCCACTCTTTTCCTCAGTGCCACATGAGGTTTACCACTCTCATATATTGATGACTTGCTCATCATTTGGAACAGCACAGTCACTCAATTACATTCTTTCATTGATATTATTAATACCAACCCACTCAATCACATTTACCCATCACCACCATCACCATCACATACACTTTCTGGATCTCTACTTATATGTGGAACCAGATTTAAAAGTTCACAGTGATATCTTTTGTAAACCCCACTCGTAACACTCTTTTACACACCACGAGTTGTCACAGTCATAATCTTTTTTGGGGCAGGTACTGCTCTACTATGGAACACTTCAAAAACAGTTACAAAGAACTAACCTTAAGATTTCTTAATAGAGGTTAGGATTCCAGAATTATACAGGCGGCATAACACAATGCACGAGATAGACTTGGTCAATCCAGACCCTTCAAGTTTTTCTAACAAGAATCGTAAAAGTCAAAATAAAGCAGTGGGCTATAATGGCAATATAACCACTGAGAATCGTGATTCACCTTTCTTCATCACACAATTCAGCAGTCAAGCAAGCATTATTCAAGCCATAGTAAGGAAACATTGGAACATTCTTGTCACAGATCCCTTGTTAAGGGACATGGTCTCTTCTGATCCAAGATTTGTCTTTAAAAAAAATCATATACACTAGATAATATTATATCACCCAGTGTACCAAGAAGTATTCAAGATCGTAATAAAAGAGATTTATTTCCAGGGTTGCTTGGCTACTTTCCGTGTGGGAAATGTAATATATGTAAGGACGTTCAAAAAACTAAAGTCTTCTCAAACCAGGAAGTGACTAAAAAATATAACATCTTGTCTTTTGTAACATGCAACACTGAGTATATAGTTTATATGCTCACATGCGGCTGTAATAAAAGATATATCGGATTAACTACCAAGGCATTTAAAATCAGGATGCAAGAACATGTGAGATCCATTATAAAAGGGGATCTCACACAACCTGTGTCCAAGCATTTTAAACATTGTCAACAAGGCAGCTTAGCGAACTTCAAATGTGTTGCACTTGAACACTTAAAACCTCATACACGAGGAGGTGACAGGACTAACTCTCGTTATAGAAGAGAAGCCTTTTGGATATTTGCCATGAATACACTTGTACCCAAAGGCTTAAATACTGAATGGGACCTTAAGTCCTTCCTGTAAACATCATTATTATTATTATTATTGTTGCAACACATTTATATAGTTCTATAATCTGCCTTACATTGGTCTTTTCCCTCTGTCCATATACTGTATTATTATTTGCATAATATATGTCTAAAGTTATTGATTCTTTATCTCTCATTACATTGATTGATTTAATTGCAATAATGTGTAAAGAAAAATGAAACTATATACTGGCATACATTAGTTGTGGTTTTAGGATGCATTAACTATGTCCCTTGACATTTCTTTGTTAAATTGATACATAACTCTTTATAAACAATATATTTTTGATGTAGAGTAATACCTGTATGTATTTTGATATTCAAAAATGTATTGTTTATTACTATGAGACAATTACTTTATTAATGAGGTTATGTGATACATTTTTATGTAGGTGCCATATATTTGTTATATATATATATATATATATATATATATATATATATATATATATATATACATATAAAAAGGTTATTTAAGTTAAACTTCTGTCTGGCAGTGGCTTGTGCCACAGATAGCTGATGGTGTTTATTTAAATATCCAAAAACCATTTCAATTATGGAATACAACATTAACTATAATATAACATACAATGTATCTTTCCATAACCAGACATCAATTATCTTGAGCATCTGATACATATGTCACCACAACTTTAATATTAATTTTATTTAGTATACCCAATATGCATGTCCAAATATGTTTATTCATACACATGTAGTAAGCACACACATGTAGTAAGCACAAAGGTTTGTGCAATTTATAATCAGAAAGGAGGGGTTTAAATATCAGTTCCTCTCTTCTCCTAGTATACTCCTTGAGAAAGCACCAGTGACGGCGTGAAACGCATGGGAGGAGGAGCTTTTTTGTTTGTGGATGTCAAACTCTTTTATGTAGTTCAAATAAAAGTGTTTTTTAACTTAACTTTCGGCTGGTGAGTTCTGCCTCTTCAAGGAATGGCTGTTCTTCTGATCTTTTTTTGAATTGGAGCTTACGTGAATCGGAGAGACGCCGCCAAGGGACGCAGAATATCTTCGGTGTTTTTGCCTGGCCATGAGGAACGGGGAACTGTGAAATCCAGTGAGTACTATTGCATACTCTACACCAGATGAACTAACTGAATACGTGTCAACAGTGGGAGCTGCAGCTGACTTGCCAGGGAGATTATTACTTTCATCTCAAAGGCTACTTTGGTCAGGTATTTGCGGACACTTACCCTGTTCGTCATCCCAACATACCTCGCACATATAGTGCCGACTAGCCTATTTTACTCCTTGTTGAATTTAATACATATATATCATACCATCAGTTGGACCCTAGAGCTTGCAGCTGTTTTTTTCATGTTTGCAGACTTCTCATAGACCTTAAGTGGTGTCAAAGAATATGGTCACTCTGTGCTTCTTCCCCTGGTAGCTCTCACCTACGCTCGGGAGGTACTTATGCTTGTTTTCCTTTGTATTGATTAGATTGGCAATCTCTTGCATAGCATCCTATCTCAGGTGGACCCTTGTTTTTGGACATACACTATTCTCAGGGATCACTATCCCATTTCGTTACATGGCATTCTTAGTATATGCTTGTCAGATCGGGAGTCTATGTAGGACCTTTCCAGTGGGGCTGATCTGATTATGCTCTGGAGATTCTCCTCTGCGAACTCGCTGCTGAGCACATGCTTACTCCTCTTCTGGCCAGAGAACAACCTTGGGTCATTACTATGGGCTCTAACTATAGAGGGCACGTTCCTTAACTGAAAACAATAAATGGTGACAAGGCATCCAAAAAACACATAACTATACACACAAACCTATTTATAGGACTCACTGTGAGGCTTCAGCCTGAATTGTGAGGAACCTGTTTCTAGAACATCGAACAGAGCTATATATACCCAACTCCCTATAGTGACATCACTGATCACAAGACATACAAAGGAGTGGTTATTCCTTCTGCATAGTCATCTTACATCACATGATGAGTGATTCCACAGAGTTAACCCATTAAGGCAGTTAACTTGTTATACTACTTCAAGGGTGTGCAAACTATTTGCGCTGCACCCCCCTCTGCCTAATCCCCCCAGTGCTCGCGCCCCTCTACCTTTCTTTCCGGTGTGCGGGGGTCATGGACGTCACGCCATGACCCCGCGGCGTCATTTGCCATGGCGACGCATTGCCGAAGACCCGGCTGACAGCAGGTAAGTAAGTTACGGCCTCACGCTTCCCCCAGCATTTAATTTAAATGCCGTGGGGAATAGCACGGGGCCCCAGTAACCGCCCTTGCTCCCCCAGCAAAATCTCATGCCCCCCAGTTTGCGCACCGCTGTACTACTTAATAGTCCGAAAACCTAAATTCTATCAGCTAACTTATGCTACACAAACTGATGCGTTTAAAGTGTAATAATCAGAGGGCCAGAGGCTCCTAAATGCCTGACAAACTGGTGTCTGATGTCAAAGCTACAGGATTTCTCCAAACTCTGCAGAAACCTCCTGCAAACCGGAAGACTTTTATTCAACTCTTGTGACAAAGTAATAATTGTTGCTTTTTTTGGATTTAATATTAAAGTGCTCATTGCCCTTAATAAGTTTTGTCGACTGGATTAAAATGCTGTTAATATACAAAACCGTGTTTTTGTGACAGAATATGGCCTACATCTAAAAATAGCAGCGTTATAATTAGCAGTGTATGGCATTTCATTTTGCACCAACCAATGTGTACAGAGTAGGTTTACCCAGAAATCCCAGCATGGATTAAAAAATGTTTTTTTTTGGTTTGGCCATTAATGCAGCATTGCCATAAAAATCATATATATATATATATATATATATATATATATATATATATATATACATATATATATATATATATATATATATATATATTGGCTAACACGGTACAGATACCTCTACATGTGTGTGTGTGCGTGTGTGTGTGTGTGAGAAAAGGGACCGGCAGTCCTATATGCAAAAAAGTGAAAAGTATTGACTCAACGTTTCATCCCCAATGGGACCTTCCTCAAGAGCAAATAAACAAGTGACATGCAAACCCAGATATACCCTACACCAGCGGTGCGCAAACTGCGGGGCGCGAGATTTTCTTTGGGGGAGGGGGGCGCGGGCGGTGGCAGAGGTCCTGCTCTTACCCAAGGCATTTAAATGAAATGCCGGGGGACCGCGCGATGCCTCTGCAACCTCTACTTACCGAGGTTCAGCCGGCTGTAGAACCGTGAACATGGCAACGCGCCGCGGGGTCATGTGATGTCACGCTTACCATGGTAACGTGACATCCCAAATGATGCCGCGTGAGGTAAGGAGGGGGACGCATCAAAGGACACGAGCAGGCAGGGGGGCGCACCAAAAAATGTTTGCGCACCCCTGCCCTACACCACACCCACATCAACCTATCAACTAGTGTAGTGATAATTGTCAACACTGCAACAGGTTGTGGTGTTGACAATTATAACTACACTAGTTGCTATATATTTTTGACACATTGTTCCCTTATTAAGTGTTTATTATGTGTTCACCACCTTCTGTGGTCTACTAATAACAGAGCTTCCCTGTGTTAGGATTGCCTCCCCTTAAGGCTGAGTCCATAGAAGGACAGTCAGCGCTGAGCCGTGCGGACGCTCCGCGATGAGTCTCGTCATCCTCAATGAGGATGTCTTTAGAGGGGGCTCCCGAGAGCGTCCGCAAGCGTGTTGAGGCGCAGGGATTTTCAGCCGACAGCAGAACCTGTTTCTGAGCGCGCTGTCCAATCGGAGCGAAGCAGCGTCAACATCACGGCACCGTGCTGTTGATGTCGGTGCTTCGCAGGCTATTGGCCCAGTGACGTCAGTGCCCCGCCTCCCCCCGCCTCCCCCCGCCTCACGATTGTGCACGCTGGCTCGTCTGCTAGTTCATCCAATCGCTCCTGATTGCGCAGACGAGCCTCAGGGTCAGCGCGGAGCAGCGCGGCTCCCCCCTCTATGGACGCAACCTAACAATTTGGCCCCTTAGGCTCCTCCTCTCTGCTGTCACTCTTGTGACATCACTGGGATATCACTTAGGTTTTTGGCTCCAGTTTTTTTCCCACTGGGTGTAATGTAGGGTATATCTGAGTTTTCTTGTCGCTTGTTTATTTGCTCTTGAGAAACTTTGAGTCAATAAATGTCACTTTTTTGCATATAGGAGTGCCTGTCCCTTTTTTCCTTTTTCTGTATCTTTTTAGACCGTATGCACCTCCCTTTACCCTTATTTTTTATTTTGTTATGTGCGTGCCCTGTTTCTGATTTTATTTATATATATATATACGTATATATGTATATACAAATTTAATAACTCAGTTGTGTATTATTAGATAATACTTAATGCATTTTTTAAATATATATATTTCCCACTCTTTATGGCTTTTTTTAACGAGTTTTAATGTGTTAAGCTTCCTTGGGTTTCTATAGCAAACATTTAGGAAGCCAGCGCACTTCCTCTGCTGGAAATAGGCAGCCATATTGCGTGCCCTAGGAGGCAGGATCTTTGCCGTTCGATCACGGGAGAGCGGATCGATTGGCAGCTTAGATAATTGCATTGCCTTAGAGTTCAGCAACTGCAGCATCGACTTAAAAAACAGCAAGAGTCACTTGCCACTTTAAGCTGCTGTAACTCAGAAATGCAAGCGTTGTAGGTGACTTGAAAATGAAATATAGGGGAGATATATAACATTCACTGCACAGTTTCTAAATACATTTTAGCTCAAAAATTCCAAATATTTTATCTTATCATTTATCGAAATAAACTGAAGGCATTTGTTGCTAATTTCTTTAACCTGCTGCGGATCAACAAAAATGAATGACTATATCCAGCTGTTTTAAATGAATTGCACTAGGAGGATGCAATGTGTAGAGTATTTTAGGGCTTGAAAATCACAACCATAGGAACAGGAAGAAATAATAAATATTTTGGCTACTATTTTTAGCAAGTAAAGGATCATTTTATAGTTAAGTGATTGAAATATGAATCGGAAACAATAAAAAAAATCGTGTTTTTTCATTGTAAGTTAATACAGTTTATGCATATATAGAACTCTAATACACAAAATATCCTGATATAAGACAGAGGTGTAATGAGATCTGCTGCTGGGTCTCAAACTGTGATCTTCATTAGGAATCTCCAGTGCCAAAGCTCTCCTCCTCTCTTGTTTTCTTTGTGTTGGGTTCAAAGGAAGAAATGTGAACAGTTGTGGTATTCAGTCATCAAACTATATATGATTGGTCCAGCAATCAATATTTGTGGCTTATAATTTAGCAGTTTTCTAAATTCCCATGACATCACAAGTGAGCTCATGTCTTCCAAACAAGGAAAACCGTGTGCCTCTGCATCTGATGTTTGATGCCAGTTTTACCTTTACTTGCTAAACTGTGTGGGCTGAAGAAGCTACTATAAAAAACAATGAATATGCAACTTTTGTATTTGTGAGATGGCAAGCTACAGACCTGCAGAGCACCCTAGTGGCAGTGTGATGATTACACAAGTAAGGGGAGTAGAATTTTTGGAGCACCCTTCCACTGTGAGGTCATCTACACTGAGCAGGTCACAGTCCCGAACAGTGCCCCAAAATAGAGGAGTTGTCGTGACTTCACGAATAAGCACCATTAAGTCCGTGGTAAAGAATCAAGAGCATGAAAGACAAAGGGTGTAGGGGATTTATTCACTAAAGCGTGTATATATATCAATACAAAAGGAGACAGTATAAAATTGGTAGTGTACTGTAGGTACCTCCTGATAGGGTCCACCTTGACGTGGTTGCAGGCTTGATATGTTTTGGCCAAAAGATTGAACAAAATGATCCATACTTATGAAAAGAAAAAAACCTATGGAAATTAACAACATGGTTTGTCATATTGGACGTGCATTGGGGCTTTTTTATTTGCTGTAGTTTAAATATCAATGATCGAGAGATGAAGGTGGTCCGCCATGGAGATCTGCCTGCATTTCCTAGGGGAGAGAAGTCCCACTCGTTGCAGATGCAGAGCTATTTTGCTGCAGCAATGAGGACATCTATATAGAGAGAGGATGGCGGCTCTTATCATGAGGCAATCCTACAAGGGTTGGGGGCTTCTGTGTACGCTGCTATTTTTCAGAGAAACGTCAGGCAGGAATAATTGACACAGAGACTGGGCACTAATTCCTGAAGCAAAGACGGTTGCAGCCATGATCTTGTGATCATGCCATTCCACAACCCCCCGGCTCTGCCTTCTTATTTATGGATTTCCATCCATCCCTTCTTTATTTTCTTTTTTTAATCAGTGATTCCTGGTTTCTACAGTATCTCAAATTTGATCAAAAACACAATTTTTTTTGCAACTGCTGTTGCTGTAATAAAAGAGAACCTAAAAATATAAAAACATACACATTTCATCCAGATTTGAGATTTTGCCCAAAATATATTATTCACAGGACGTATCCTGATTAATCCAAATAATATGTAATGCTAACACAGAATACTTAAAGGATCAACATATTTAATAAGCTTAATTAACATTTTCTGTCCTGGAAAAGGTGCTTTCAGGGAGTAACTTGAACACGAGTAATTCATGCTTGTTTTCATTTTGATCTATGGTGTAACATATATTGGGTAATTATTACAAATATGTATTTGAATTATCCATAGGTGCAATTGTCTTTCATATCCTTATAATGTAACAAGGGTGTTTGGTACCAAGGCTAGAAATCTTGGACTAAGCGTATAGAAAAAGATCAAGTTAGACCAGGGGTGGGCAACTCCAGTCCTCATGTGCCACCAACAGGTCAGGTTTTCAGGGTATCCTCTCATTAGCATAGGTGGCCCAATCATTTTGACTGAGCCACCTGTGCTGAAGCAGGGATATTCTTTAAACCTGACCTGTTGGTCGCCCTTGAGGACTGGAGTGGCCCACCCCTGAGCTAGACCAGGGGTGCGCAAACTGGCGGGCACGAGATGTTCTGGGGGCAGGGGTGCGGTGCTTACAGAGTCCCCGTGCTGTTCCCCACAACATTTAAATGAAATGGCAGGGGAGTGCACGAGGCCTCTGTAGCTCCCTCTTACCCAATCTCAGCCGGATTCTGGCGACGTCTCACCATGACAATGCGGCATCACATAACGTCGCGAAGTCAAATGACGCCTCCGATGCCGGAGAGACGGTAAATTAGAACAGGCAGGGAGGCGCAAAGAACTAAGTTTGCGCACCCCTGCGTTACACTATAGCACTTAAACAAATGTACAGCCATACAACTGCAGAATATTGGTATACTCTGTACAAACTGTGACAAGGTTTTGAAATGTATAGTTCTGCATAGCTTTGTTCCCCTGGTTTATCTTTACAGTTAAAAAAAACAAAACAATAATCCACTATAATCTGGTGGGGGATTACTGTACCTTTCCAAAGTTTAAAACTATGTCTGTGGTGTTACACAATGGTACTCTTATCATTTATAATTGAACGATAAATACAGAGAAGCAAGTTAAATGTTTGCATCCCCACAATTATACATTTCCAAAAGTTTGTCAGAATTTTTTTCCATGGTTGTTTTTGATCAATTAGTAATTAAGTGTAACCCATATCCCCCGCCCCCCCCCCCCCCCCCCCACTCTGGGAGAAGGACTGAATTACTGTCTAGTGTGGTGCTGAGGCATACCTTCTAGAACAGGAGAGCTGAGTCTGCCGCTGTGGTAAGGGGCAACAGGACAGGCTTTTGGGTGGTCTCTGGGTTCTTGTTCATGGTGTCAGCGCCTCCAGCTGTGATGGGATCCTTGGTATATGGATGTCAGTCCCCAACACTGCACTCCTTACCCTTCCTGCCCAGGAACTGACACCCAGGCAGAGGTATAATGAACAGGTAGCTTTATTGGACATGCTGCACAGCTCTTCATACAGCATAAGTGATACTGTCCAACATCCCAGGACTTCAGATGGTGCTGCCCCGATAGTATGGGGGCCTTGAGTCTTGATGTTCCCTAGGCCTTTCGGCCTAGGGTGGGCCAGTTCATCCACACCATGGGAGAGTCTGACAGCCCATGCTCCTACCTTGCAAGGCAGACCAAGACTACTCTAACTTTGGGCCACTCCTCTGATTAGGATTCCAGAAGGGGCTGGCTCATGATCTGTACCTATCCTGATAGGCTTACACAGGTCATGAGTCACCACCTCACTTATGTCCATCACAGAGGAGGCTGCAGGGGGTGTAATACCCACAGAATTAACCTGTTACTGCCCTGAACTTACTAGGGGCTTATGTAACAGTGGGAAAGACAGGTAGAATGGACTTACCATGTTACATAAGGTTGTGCACCTTTCCATTGTACCCCATTATGAAATAATGGGTCAATAGCAAACTGGATCAATGTTTATCCCCAACCCAGGGTGAAGTTGCTAATATGAATTTAGTTAATATGCATTAACCCAGACGACCACTAACAGTGCAGGTTTTACGTATACAGTACCCACTGCTTGAGCAGAGGTGGTTCATTTAAAATGATTATGCCGATGCCACGCTCACGGGCCTGATGGGAAGGCACGTGCTTGTAGTGGGCGCCTCCTTGCTGCCGCCCCCCTTCTTCTGATTGGCAGCGTCAAATGACGACGGCACAACGTCAATTTACGTCATGCCGGTCGCATTGCCATGGCAACGAGACGCAGTGTGATGTCACGTTGGTGACAACCGCAGCGTCATTTGACGCTGTGATTTGGAAGGAGAAGGAGGGCGGCAGTAAGGAGGCGGCCGCAATAGGCAAGTGCCCAAAGGCTGCGGATCTTCATATCCGCCGCTGAGACTCACTGATCATTTCCCTCCGGAATCGTTTAGAAACACATTTTGATTGGCAATTTGATCACAAACTGGATTCTGGGTTCATTTGATGGAGGCGATCTATACTTTTTAAGAATTTTATGAATTCTACAATTTTTAATGAAATATATACAGCTTTCTTTATTTTTTAACGATACAACGGAAGAGGGGGAGAGGTTTGGATACTTCTTGGTTACATTTGCAAACTTTTATCAGATTTGCAATCCGCTCATCATTTTTACCTTTACATACAGTAGTTTGCTATTCAATCGTATTGACTGACAAAAGTACTGCAATATTTTGAAGATAGTTATATATGTAATGGAAGTATAAAATACTGCGGCTGCTTGGGGGGGAGGAGAGAGCTGTCCCAAGCGTGTGTGTGTGTGTGTGTGTGTGTGTGTGTGTGTGTGTGTGTGTGTGTGTGTGTGTGTGTGTGTGTGTGTGTGTGTGTGTGTGTGTGTGTGTGTGTGTGTGTGTGTGTGTGTGTGTGTGTGTGTGTAAGAGGGAGCCTAAGGGAAAGAGTGTGAGATGGGGAGAGGGAGCATAATGGGAAGAGTGTGAGAGAGGGTGCGTAAGGGAGAGTGTGTGAGATGGGGAGAAGGAGCGTAATGATTAGAGTGTGAGTCAGGGAGAGGGAGCGTTAGGTGGTGTGCTAGAGGGGGAGAGGGAGCGTAAGGAAGAGAATGCATAAGGGGTGAGTGTGAAAGGGAGAAAGGGGACAAAAAGAGAGGGGGTAGACGAGATTTGGAGGGAGGGGAGAGACGGAGGGATGGGGGAGGATGAGAGACGGGGGGGGGGAGAAGAGGGGTGAGGTACCCCAGAATTTCACAATCTAATTCTAGGGTTCCTTAACCAAAAAAAGGTTGAAAAACATTGATATAATCTATATGTAACCACACCTTTGTTTTACTAACTAATGTAATAAATAAATGCACACCACCTTCATGTCATTGTTTGAACCCTATTATTATCATTTATTCGTAAAGCGCCAGCATTTTCCGCAGCGTGGTATATCCCTATATAAAATAGAAGACTCTTGAACCGATCCAAGATGCATTGGCAACCATTTGTAAAGTGCACGTGCAGGCTACGGGGTTTCCGGTTACCCCTCCCCGCCCTCAAAAACAGTAAATGCTAAAAAAAAAAAAGAAAAGTTACAACACTGCTAATGTTATTTTTTGCTATAAAAATGCATACATATTCCAGTTTGTGCCTAACTCTATTGTAAGTTAAAAAAAACACTTGCGTTTTTGACAGGTGTCACTACCAGCCAGTTAAAGAGTAAGAAAGTAGGAGAGTACATATACTTTCTGAGGAAAGTGTCAAAGGGGAACAGCAGCTGTATGAATGTGAAGAGCTGACGGGGCGGGAAAAAGACCAGGAACGGAGATCCTCACGCACGGGTCAGACACCAGATGGACTGGTGGTGATCAGCTAATGACAAAACAGAGAGGTCACGTCACAGCTGACTGATGCAGTTTGATTAAACTAGCCAGGCCGGCTTCCCTGAATTGGCCTGCAGTCCCCCTCTGTCAAGAATTAATCACCCCCCCCTGAAAGATTAACTCCACATATCAGCCTTCCCCCCAAAAAAGGAAATGTCCCATACATAGAGCCATTTCCCCACTAGTAAGTATAGGAACAAGGAAAAGGTTCAGGACCATATTTACTAAGTACAGTAGTAGTATTATATAAGATACAGTATGGCCAGGGCCGTCTTAACAGCATAACAGGCCCCCAGGCAAAGCAGTGCACTGGGCACAGCCAACTCTCCGCTACAAGTCGTAATTTTTCTCCTTCTACCGAGTTAGCGGGAGATTTGAATGTTGAGGCGGGTGATCGGAAAATTAGTGTTAAATTCTGGTCTGTGCATAGATTAGCACGGGGCCCCTATGCTCGTGGGGGCCCCGGGCAACTGCCCAGCGTGCCCTTGCGTTAAGACGGCACTGTGTATGGCGCCATAAGACACAACCCATTCACTTGAGACATCTTCTGGTGCTGGAAGGTGTTTTATGGAATAGAGACAAACTAAAAGGAGAAGTACTCATCGCTGCACAATACCGGGTCATCTACCTCAAAATCACAATTAACAGTAGTGCCAGTCTCCTCAGGGAAATATTTGAAACACAACTAACTCAGTTGAGTGTCTCATCGTGTGTGCTGCATTTTAACATCAGGATTGTTTTTGGTTTGTTGTGTCTTTATCTAATAGCATTGCTTAGCAAATATGGTCCTGAATGCGTTTTCAGCTGGAGGGACTGCATGGAAGCATGATCTCTACAAAGCCCGGTTAAAGAAGTAATCCTACCTATACAGAATGGGAACAACGGCGCTAGTTTTAAATTCAAGGAGCACCTGGTTCCCGAGATACTTACTGGTAAAGGTATTGGGTTTAAATCTCCCTCCAGGGGAAACAAAATGGCTGCCAAACCTCAGGCCAGTAGGAAGCCACAACATTTTGGACAGCCATTTAAATCCCCTTTAAAAACCACCAGGAACTAATACCAGTAACTTCACCGGTAAGCAGTACCGGACCGAGACAGTGCAGTGCCCCGGTCACGCTAATTGTCACCCCTCCTCCTGCAGCATCGCGGTGGGCGTCACATGGTGATGCATTGCCATAGCAACATGACGTCCCATTGTTATGGAAATGCATCGCTAAGTGACGTCAGGAGGCTGCAAAAAGGTATGTGCAACATTCTTAACTTTTTGCCGCATGCATGCACGCTCCGACCTTGGCGCCATCTTTTAACGTGAGTCCTGCGCCACCTCGTCAATCTCGAGGGACATTTAAAGATGACGCGTTGGAGTGGTGGGAGCGGGACTCGGGAGCGGTGGCGGCTGAAGCAGCATGGGACATTGCCATTGACAAGGGCGCTCGGCTACACGGGACATTGACGGAGCGGCGGCACGGGGCAGGTCCCATGCGCCGTGTCCCGCGCCGCCACTCCATCAGTGTCCCGCATGGCCGGGCACCTTCATCAATGTCCCTTGCTACTGCTGTTTCTCCGAGTTCCGCACACGCCCGCCACTCCGACGTGCCATCTTTAAATGTCCTTCGACAATGACGAGGCTGCGCATGACTCGGACATTTAAAGATGGAGTCGTATTGCGTGGCTCCCCTTTTTTGGGTGCCCGGCCAGCCCGCTCCATAATCGGTAATCGCCCGGTTCGTATCTCAGATCTGCGGGTGGGGGGTATGCAGCTCTGGCAGACCCCCTTAGGCTGCGGTCCCAGTAATTACTACAGCGCACGTCTCGGCGTGCGCTGTGCGATTAAACTCCGCCCCCCAGTACCTCCGGTCCCAGTTGCTACCCTGACGTGCAATTTCCTCCTGCTCTGAACGACAGCTTTGCAGGGAGGCAGGGGAAATTGAGTTTACTCCTAGCGACGGAGGCGTGGCCACGCCCTCACCGGCGGTTCACCCAATGAGGGCGAACCAGCCGCGTGACGTGATGGCCAAGCCCCTGCAAATCCCTGACCACGCCCCCTCCCGTCGCAAGCTCCCTCTCTACCCTCAGACCGCAGATCGCTGTTAGCGCTGTGCACGCGCCGCCCCTCCCCCCCCCCCCCGCCGGGCTCGCTTGTCACAGTCTTATTTCACTCCTGTAAAAAAATAAAAATGGGGGTTAGTTGTAAGGAATTGCTGCTTTAATCTCTTCATCTGAGAAATAGCTGGTAGGATTAGCCTTTGTGTGCATCTGCTGCTTGCAATGCCACCTGGAAGCATGTAGCAGTCAGGTCTGTAGCAGTTGGTTTGTGATGAAATGAACTCGGCTCGAAGCGCTGCTCTCTTAGAGTTTCTAATAGCCTTAAAATTCCAGGGTATTACTGAGGTTAAATAGACATAAATTAATCTGTCAATATATTAAATGTGGCCTTCTGATAGAAAAGCGCATTGATTACATTCCTCATTCAACCAGTGCCTAGATAAAAGGAAGTCGGCTCAGATACCCAAGTCACGGACTTATCAGACCTATATATGTATACTGTGTGGGTGTGTTTGTGTTAGGCTAGGTCCCCGCTGCAGCCGGGCGCGCCTATCACCAGCCCCTTACCTCCTCCCTAGCTGTCCCCAGTGGCGCCTCGGTCCCCGGCTCACTTCGCACTGTGACGCGTCAGCCAGCAGGGGCTACAATAGGATTGTGATCCCGAGCGGGGACGCGTCACATGGTGTGTCAGGGAGCCAATGAGGAGGGGAGATCGCCGGCAGGGGGGTGGAACCTTCATCAAGGTTCTCAGCAGTTTGGGTGAAGGGTTTGCTCGCTTCCACTCGCTTCCTCCCTCTCTGGGCTTTGTGACTCAAGTCTCACATCAGCTGCTTGTGACTGGCTGGTTCCTTTTTTTTCGGGTGAGAGTTTGTGGTGTCACCCTGTGTGAGGGCTCTGACTGGGTGCTGCGCTGTTTACACACACACACACACAGATATGAGCGGATCAGAAAATGTGCATCATAGCCCCGCCCACCCAACCCATATTGGCCACGCCCCCTGCGCCTAAACACGGCTCCCTACAGACCGCAGATCGCGGTGAAGTGCCGTGCACACGCCGCCAGGACGCAAGGCGGGCGCGCCGGCACGTGCAGTGGGGCCTTAGACTAATGTGTTTGCTGCATTTCGACACAGCCTAAATCACAAATACCATTCTGGAATCCTCCGATTATATCCCTGCGTTTATAAAAACAATAATGATGCAAATCATCTCACATAATATTGGGTGATGTCATGTACAATATTAATGATTAAAGAACAGTTTTTATGCTTGTTTGAGCTTGATCCATGACACTTATTTGACACTTTTTTTAAATTAACACTTAGAAACCACAAATAAATTAGCTCACAACTTACATTTAAGTTATGTTATGTGTAATGCTTCACACGCATTATTTACCAATGCTATGTGAAGTGTAACATGATTAAACTATCTTTAAGAGTAGCTTTGCAAAGAGATTTCTAAACAAAACATCATGCTTGTATCACTATATTGATACAAAAAACAAGTGCAAATAACACCACTTTAAACAAAAATAGCAATAAACAGTATACTGTCCTTAGAGAGTGCAGCTCCCGACACAGGACTCAGACCAAATCCAACCAGCAATCGACGAAGAAAACCGGTGCGCAAATCTCATCAGGACATAGAAGAGAGGAAATGAAGACACCAAATAGTGCAATATTGTCAATTACAACAATGTGGTCAATGTTGAAAACTCTATAAAGTTTGCACTCACGTGTACAACGTGATATTAGGGCGTTGTGGTTGTTAGAAGTTACCAACTTTATTTATCCAGATACATGCTCCAGATCAACACCGATATTGTTCCATAAGAAAGGAAGGGAAATCCACATACAAAGGAGAAAAAGCAAAATAGTATAATATTGCTTTTAATATTAAAAACACAAAGTATTCCACTTACATAAGTGTCTTTGTGGTAGGCATTCAGACCACCTTGGGTCATGTGGACAGACAATACTCTTCACAGCAACAGCATCTGCTCCGCGGCCGTCACAGCATACACTGGGCTGATTGGTGCAGTCTTCCACTCTGAATGTCGCCAACAAAGTTCCACTCTGTATCCTATTGTATCACTATATATTTACATTGATTCATGTGTTCATATTGATATACATTACAAGAAAGTAGAATACTCAAGTTCTATTGTACATGTAGCAACCATTATTTTTTATGTCTTAAATAAAAAAATAAAAACATTTAAAACTGGAAAAGTGTGATTTACAGAAGGCACTAACTGGATTATTTTGTGCAGTTTTGCCATATTATCTAAATAATTTCTCCTGGAATTGGTAAACGAGACTATTTCTTGCTAATGAAGGCTCTGAAGTGATTTTCACCATATTTAAAAAATGTTTTAAAAATATCTAAAGTTACAAATAACCAAAATGGCAGAGTTGGATCCATGTAATTAAGTGAGTGGAGATGGGTATTCTTTGGTTGAAGAAAGTCCCACTGGAAACATCGGATTATGGTGACAACTGTTCTACTCTGTCTGATGCAACTAATTGTCCCTCTTTTGTGTTTCTACCTTGTTCTCACTCACATGTTACAACTTGGTGTTTAGAACACGATCAGTCTCACAAGGTCATGAAAATGGTACCCAACTCAGAGCAAAGCATTACTAAATACGATTTTCATGAGCTTAGAGATGATTGACCATTTTCTGCCGCCTTACAACAATGAAGGAGTAGGAAAGAGATCCGAAACAGAGTAAAACGGGGGAGTAGGAGAAAGAGAACGTGGAGTGCAGAGGAAAGAGAGACTATTGGGGTTATTCATTAAACTGACATAGAGCTGATCAGGGCACTGTCGCAGTGTAATGAATAACCCCCTACATATCCGAGTGGTGATAGGTGGAAAAAGTGGGGAAGTACAAAGAGAAACAAGGAGTGTAGGGGAAATATAAGGAGGAGACAGGATACAGGACTGGGGAAGCAGAAAAGAGAAAATAATAGTGATGGAAAAGTGGGGAGAAACATCAGAAGAAAGGCTACACGGCATACAGTGAACAGCATTATGTTACATCCTTTTTTTGTTGTAGAATTATAATAATTGTATGTTCTGAATAGTGCTGCTAGTTTTTATGTAACACTTTACAGAGACATTTTGCAGATTGAGTCCATGCCCGGTAGAGTTTACAATCTATGTTTTTGGTGCCTGAGGCACAGGGAGATAAAGTGACTTGCCCAATGACACAAGGAGTTAACACTGGGAATTGAACCAGGTTCCCTTGCTTCAAACTCAGTGCCAGTCACCATCTTTACTCACTGAGCCACACATTCTCTGTAGAAAATTACATAAGATTTACTCTAAAAGAATAATACCAACTGAATTTGGAGGTCTGTGGAGAAAGTATTGTTTTTCAAAAGTTTACAGTCACTTGGATTGTAAACCCCATTTACAATCCCATCTGTTATTTTTAGCATTCGATTTAAGGAGCTATGGAACTGTGGATTTCAAGTTAGAAGCCTTTGGAAGTGGTGGTTTGTAATGAAAGTTATGGTTGAGCTTGCAGAATTCTTCTAGGCATAATTAGGAGGGATGAATTTATTAAAGTGAGGTTAGGGCTGTATAACATCCCTCTCTTTAGAGAAACCCAGCGATTACGTTTTGGAGATAAACAACCAATATTTCATTCACATGAAGATGAAGTATGTCCATGTGTTTGCTATTTTGTTGCATGTTTCTTAATCCAGATGTGACTAGGATTGTATTTATGAAATACGATTTATAGGTTCCACAAATTAGCCCAATTTCTTATGTATCTTTGTCACAATGCCATATGAAAGCACATGGTTAATTTTGAGTTACTTTAGTGTCTAGTTATGCTTTTAACACCTTTACTACTGTAATTGAGAGGCCTGCAGAACAACTCTCTTCTTGCATTTGTAGCTTTGCATGTGTTTATTAATGACGACATTACACATGCCAATTAAGTACTGTAGAGGGTGGGAGTGCTGAATAAAATGACAAGGCATCCCCTGGAGCCCTGCACGAGAAAATATCTGGCCATTCAGGTGTACAGGAAATAAATTGAGTTCACAACCTTTTTGTTGTCCCAAAGCACCGTAACTAACATTCTGAACTGGAGATTTTGGTCGCTGTGTCGGAATCTGATGGCTTGATATGTGCAGATAGTACAAAGGTCTTTCATTAAATCTCTCGCGTTGCTTTTCGCATCTCTGTGGCTCTTAACCCTTTCAGCGATATCGATCAGCGATTTTCTCTCACAGAGAAAAGGTCTGCAGAAAAGATGTTGTTTCATTTCTTTTCTTTTTCTTTTTTTTCAATTACATCGTACATTTTTAAAATTCCAATTATTATTATCATTTATTTATAACGCGCCAAACATATTCTGTGGCGCAGTACAATAGGGTCGGGGGATGAAAAATAATAAAATATCAAACATTAACATACACTGTTACAGTGGGTAAGGAGGCCCTGCACCAAGCAGTTTACAATCTATCAAATTCAATCCATATTACCTATATATATTTTTAGATTACTGAAAGGGTTAATGATGTCATCTTTCTATTATGGGCCTATTTGCATTAACCCTATTCGTGCAGGGGACACATTTGCTTTGTAAAAAGTTGCCTCTTCAGTCCAGCACAAGCAGGGTTAACACCTATCCACGGCAGGAAGCCACCTATCCACGGCAGGAAGCCGCCTCTCCGTAGTCAGTTCCTTTCTCATTGCTGACTGGTGTGTTTCTTGTTCTCTCGTCTCCCCATTTTCCCACCTCACATCATTGCCTCTCCTCTCTGTTTCATGATAATCTTTCTCTCCTATCCCAGGCATTGCTTTACACTGCACTCCTTTTTGTCTGTGTATCCTGTGACCTCTTCCACGCACTTTAGTCCTTACTTCTCTTCACCCCTCTAACGCTGTAGACTTTCTCTCCCAAGCGCTCCTGCACACCTCCCTTTCACAGTCCCCCGCAACTCATTCACTTGCCCTTGCCGATTTTTGAGGGTGCTGACTCTCCCTATTTCCATCCACTCTCTGCTTCCCTCCCCTGCCTCCCTCCCCTCCCTTACACTCTTTGCTTTCCAAGGAAAGGATGCAGGATTATCATGTATACGTAGAGAATATCAGGCGTAAGAAGAGCTATTTTTTGCTTTGCAGTTTCCATGGAAACCTTGATAGGAGTGGGAGGAAGAGGCAGGTTTTTGGAGAGCTTTTCATTAAGCAGCTGCATGGATGCAGTCCAGTGGGGGACAGCCCAATGGTTGGTGTGCGTTAGTAAGGGGGGGGGAGGATTATTTTCACTGCGATTCCTATAACCTTTCAACCTTTCCCCAGCATAATGGCTAATACTGTTGTGTATATTTCCCTATAGACCCAAATTGTGGGCTCAGTCATTCGACATTCCAATGCCCTCCTTAGTCACAGGACCTGCGTGAGAGTTGAGGATTCCCGGAGGCTACTAGGCAGTGTGGCTTCTTAACTCCGTCATGTGCCCTATCTCTATGGAACGTGTGGCCCGTTCCTTCTGCATTGAAGGCGATTAACAGTGATTGACTCATCGGGCCCCAATGCCACCGCTTTCATTGGTATGCTTCGTAAAACATACTGTTGAAAGCAAGTTATTATACACCACAAATAACCGCAGCAATTACCAGTATGAAAGATGTGCTACTCACCAAGAAATTTTCTTCCCACAACGCCTTGAGGGCTTAGCAATAAGGTGCATGCTTTGGCCGGAGGAGCAACACGTGCCTTGTTGAGGGATGATGCACAAACTGTGAGCACAATGCACTACTATTAAATATTTATTCTGTACATTATTAGCTCAGTTGACCTCTTAGAGCTTATAAAAGGTGCAAGTACTTCCTCTGTGATCCGGGCCACACTGACCGCAATGTGAACAGTCCTATCATGGAGATGAGAACGGAAGATTTACTTGTCTTCCGCAAGAGTAAATTAGGTTCAGAGAAGAAAGCGAAATAATGACACCTTGTTGCCTCTACACAACTTGCAGTCTTCCATATATAGGGGGTGGGAAGTATGCTGGAGGGTATGTGAAACTTTGGTTAAGCACGTCTGGATTGCCCAGATAATGAGGGTAAACCTTCAGACATAATCTGCATATTTGGGCTGGCTCAGTGCTGGAAACGCAATTACAATCATTAGAGGTATTATTAACCTGTACACCACCAGAGCAGCCCACAGCACACTTCTGTGCAATAATGCATTGCAGCCCCTATGGCAGTGAAAGACTTTTTGTTACACACTGCACAAAGCTGAGCAAATAGAGAGACACAAAATGGCAGATGCTCCAGGACATAAAAGAGAGAAACATTTTGGAACAATCCGGCGTGCCTACCATCGTGCGTCTCATTTGCTATTGAATTTGTTAAACCCTAGGGTTATCACAAATGAAAGCGTTATTTTATTGAATACACTTGGTCTCCGACTGCCCATGGGAGTTGACAGTGAACATTTGCCCTTGGGTACAGGACTGCTGACACCAGTACATTTCACACAAGCTGGCGTTGGTAATGAAGGTGTGTGCCAAGTAACTAGGCTCAGAACCGGGGAAAAGGGGGTTGTAGGGCAATGCCGTGTGACTGTGAGCAAGTTAATTTAATCTCAATGTGAGGCTTATGCAATAAAGTGTGATAGTGCACACACCACCGCACGGAAAGTCCTATTCACTACCGACAATTAAATAACCCTGAGTCTGAGATTAGATTTCAAGCATATTGTGGCAGTTTTGTTCTTCCTGCCCAATGTTAAGATATCACTTCAACAAAATATGATCGTTTTTGCTTTGGTAACCATTGAGTATTTTTTTTTTGAATAGGACACTGTGTGGCCAATGAATGCAAAGAGCACAGTGCTTATGTAACGCTTTATAAATGCAAAGACCGGAGGGGGAGAAAAAAAAACATGAAATGCAAGTTTTTGTGTATTGTTTGATAAATGTTGCCCCATACATCACTGCGCTCACATACTGTACGCCACAGAAAAGGTTTCCCTTCTCTTCGCTAGTGTTATTTATTTATTTTTTTGTAACTTATTTTTTCATTTGAATTTTTTGAAAAACAAAGGGAAGGGATACAGAAAAGAGAAAAGGGTGGGGGGGAGGGGGGAGTTACCACCAATTTAACACCGGTATCATAAAAGACACAAAAATCCCCAAAAAATACAAAGATACAAAAATACAATGACGCCGTACAGTCCCAGCTCCAGCTAGCACATAAGGTAACCAACTTTGAAAGAGGAAAAATATAGCTCTCCCTCTACAGTGAATTAACCGCTCACCTGTTCCCCCTAGAATTCCAGGGGCTTTTTCCAGGCCCCCGCTATTGCGCATCTAGCCGCGGTCAGGATATGTGACAATAGTTTAGATTTATTTTTGTATAAATTATCTAGCGGCTTACACAACGCCATTGTAATCGGATCTAGAGGGATCCTTATCCCAAAAGTCTCTCGCACTAGGTTCTGCACTACTCCCCAGAACCTCTATATTTTGTGGCAGAACCACCAAATATGGACCATATCACCAACCCTCCCACAACTCCTCCAATAGAGGTTCGAGGTCTCTGGATAAATCTGCCTCAACCTCTGGGGCGTCAAATACCACCTAAAAATAACTTGATAAATATTTTCTTTAAATAATGATGTGTTCTTTGCATTGATCCAGATGGTTTGCCAGTCCTGCCAAGGAGTCTGTACCTGAAAATCTTGGGCCCATTGATCCATATACCTATGTGTGCAAGGAGCTCTAAATTCATGGGAGCAAAGAAATTGGTAAATAACTGAGATAAGACCCCACTGATAATTTATATTTCTGCATAATTCCTCAAATACCGTACACTCTGGGAAAGACCCACCTGGGGACAACTGCCTAAGATAGTGGGAAACTTGTAAAAATCTTTATAACTCAGCTCCTGATAAAGATTACTTCTGACAAAAATCATTAAAGCTTAATAGTTTACCTCCCTGAAGCATATCTCCCACATCTCTAATATTGTTAACCTTCCATAAATCAAAATTACCTGTGGACCAACCCGGACATCAAATATAGGGGTACATCTCGAAGGAGCTGAGGCTAATTGGAAATTGGATTTGGCTTTATACCAAATCTCAATAGAAAATGTCATTACTGCCGAATCAAAAAGGTCTGGTTTGAGACCTTTGTTGGTTTGTTATTCCATAAAAGAGCTGGGAGTGCCCTGGAATTAATAAATCCCTTTTCCATATCTACCCATCGGTATTGACCCCCTTGGGAGTGCCAGCAAACCATCTGTTTCAACTGGGCAGCTAGATAATATTTCCTGATGTCAGGAACCGCCAGACCCCCTCTCTCTCGGGGAGCAAGCATAACTGTTCTCGGCACTCTTGGTCTTTTGTTACCCCAAATAAATGGCATAATTTTATTCTGTAAATCCCTCAAATATTTTATCGGGATAGAGACCTGGATTGTGTCTGGAAACAATAAAGCCGTTTCGGGAGAATATTCATCTTAACTGATATAATACGGCCTATCCACACTGTCTAATTGTTCACTGGAGGATTTATTAAAATTGGGATGTGATGAATCCAGATTATATAAATTATTGTAAAATTTAGAGAATTCCTCTGCAATTTGGAAAGGATTATGTGTAATTTCCCCGTTACCTCGTCTTATGGCTGAAACTTGCGATTTAGCTTTAACACCTCTTAGCTTGCTGGCGAGAAGCTTATCAGCTTTATTACCTTTATCGTAATAAGTCCGACGGTTCCATTTTAATGCTTTCTCTGTGTCCTCCAATCTTAATTTATGTGATTCCTCTCTAGTCTGGCAAAGAAGCTTAAAGATCTTCCTGCAAGGGCGTAATTTATGTTCCTTTTCTAATTCAATTATTTTAGCTGTAAGTTTACTTTGTTTCAAAATTTTAGCTTTTTTCCCTGAATGAAGCTATTGAGATAAATTGCCCTCTAATGGAGGCTTTATGAGCCTCCCCGAGGGTAGACGGGCTTTTGACTGAGCCTTTATTCAGTCTAAAATAGTCTACCAAAATATTCCGAATCTGTTTCTCAATCCCCGTCTGATTTAGAAGCCACTCATTTAGGCACCACTGGATTACCTTAGGTCTAGTGAAAGGGGGTTTCAGGACCATTTCCACCGGGGCGTGATCAGACCACGATATTGGGCATATACCTGCCTGAGTGACCTGCTCCAGGAGGCTCGATAAGACAAATATATAGTCAATTCTGGTGTATATATCGTGCGGGGCGGAATAAAATGTATAGTCCTTTTGTTTTTTGTTCTTCATACGCCAAGCTTCTTCCAGTGTAATTTTTTTAGCGGATCGTAGGAGGTACTTAGCCGTGGTCTGGATTGGAGAGAGGTAGATCGTCGTGGTACTTAGCCGAGGTCAGTATTGGAGAGGTGCAGATGGTTGTACGTAGCCGAGGTCAGGAGAACAGAAGAGCGGAGTCCGGGGGAAAAGATAATGTCAGGAGCGAGGATCTGGAAGCACGACAAGACTGTGGAGGCAAGACAGCAGTGACACTTCACTCATAGGAAGGTTTAAGATCAGCCAATTTGCCAGAATGGCAGTTGAGCATATAAAGGGAGATTGTCTAATGAGAGGAGAGCATACTCAGTAGTATACCTGGCTGTGGTTGGCTGGAGAGAATCAGCACAGGTGTATACTAGGCAGAGGAATTAGCAACAGTGTAGTATAAGCAGAGGAGTGAGGAAGGTTCTGCGCATGTGTGCGATTGCCGCACATAGCGGGTGCGCACTGCGTGATGGTGGCGTCATGCGTGAGCGTAGCCTGGAGGCGGGGACAGCGGGGATGGTATTTAGTGCAGAGTGTGGTCCGTGCACGCCCCTAGATGGAATGCTGGTATTCGCCGGCCGGCGAGATGTGCTGCATGAGGTGGGAGAAGCGGAAAACCCTGTCACGGGTTGGGGTAAGCGAGGAGCGCGCCGAGCGTGCCGGGGATCACGGATCCTGACACACACAGAGTGTATGCGGGGACTGGATCTAATATCCATCCTAAAACCTGTTAACTGATGGGCCTTGTTTGGACCAAAATAAAGGGCTAAAAATGCCCAAACAGGGGGTGGCACAAGCCTCGCGAATTCCAAGGCAGCCCGAACTCCTCTGAGGACTCCTGCTAATCATTACCTCCAAACCTCTAGACTCGAGGGAAATAATTAGGCGTATAACATAAAACCTAAAATTGGAACATTTCAAACCACAGTAACTTTAGCAAAAACAACAATAAAGCTGAGAGGAACTCGTCTGTTTCTTAAATTTCTTAGTCTGCCCTTAAGTCTAGTGGGGCCCAGGGGGGTCCTGGTGAATGTCAAACCTCGCCGGGGAGAAATGTTCGCCACGGGTCGTATATTCTGAACCCCATTCTCCTCGCCGCTGCGTGCGCGCCCCCACCATTGTGTATTCTTAATATCACTTCTTAACTTTGTGTTCTGTCCTCTGTGTATTTTCTGAATATATAATGTTTACATTGTGCAGCCAAGTTTCTTTTTCTACATCAGGGCTCTTCCGCTTGTTTCCCAAAGGGGCCAGTTCACAAAAGATTTAGGAGCAGAAGAAATTGTCATTTAATTTGATATATGAAAAATGATTATATTTAAGTATTATATTAAGTATTTAAACCTCTATACCGTGTGTATTTACATTACCTTAAATTACAGGTGAGTTTCCGTGGGAAAAACTGCACTTGGCTGCCTAAGCAACTAGTATGAAATTAGATGAGTCCTGAGTCCCCAAGGGCCATATCATTGCCCCTCGTGGGACGTATTTTGCCCACGGACCGCTAGTTAGTAGAGCCTTGTTCAACAAAATGAGTCTGCCACAGAAAGCATGAAACTAGTGTTTAGCATTTGAGACGCAGGAAGGCTAACATTGATATCTGCCAAATGTCCTACAGAGCTGGTATCCGGAAATGGAAGTGCGGTCACTGTCCTATAGGATATTAGATACACTTTTTTGTTTTCCGATGTCATCCCAACTTACTGCTTTGTTCCTGACCTTCATTTTAACCTCTTCATCGCCTTTTTTACTTACTTTGGCCTCAATAATCTCCCAATACTTTCTGTATTTAATGCAGCCTGGTATCATTCTCTTCTTTTTCTACTGAAAATCAAATGATCCCACTTAAAGATGTAATACCACATTGAGACTTCATCCTTCTAGAGTTCCAGAAAATATTCATGGCACTCTCCAAAAAATAGTTGCTGGCCAGTGTCACCACAGTGGGCCACCCCTAATGCTCTCTAGCACGTTCCAGACACAAATAGAAAGGAAAGGGCCCTCTTGCTGGTGGTTGCTGTATGTCTAGAGCGCCGCAGGCAAAATCAGTCCACACAACTATTCAATTAATAATATCAATAGTTGCATGTACTGTAGCATGTAATGGGGTGTTCCAGTTTAACAACAAATAATTCAAATGAAAGCAATTGCCCATCTAACATTGTCTGTTGTATTTTTTTTTTACTATAAAATGAGGGTGTTTACATGTTTAGAAATAATTGCAAATTCAGATACGGAATCTTAGCTTTTTAAAGGGGGGGGGGGAAACCCCGGCATGCAATATACAAAACAAACTATTTACGTTACAGTATAACTGACATTGGACACGGGAATGTAGCAAACCGTGATTCCTACTGTAAGTTGCAATAAGCAATGAGTTATAACTTGGCTATTACACAATTTACAATGGTTGTTTTTAACCCTTTGCTGGCATAGGTGCTTGCAATCCAGCAAAGGGATTACCAGTCGTTTAAAATTGGCTTTACACCTTTATTTTATCAGAATATAAATGTACTGAATATTTTCACTACAGCGTATGTGATCAGGCTGCAAATATTGCATGCGTGAGCAATCTGTAAAAGAGGCAAGCATTGCATGAAATGTAACTTCAGTGATAGAGTAGGCCCTGTAGCAAACTATCATGGTTCTCAGTCATATCACTAGTGTCTGGATTAAGGCCCGGATTCACTGAGCCTATTTAACGTGATGTTAACCTAAATTAGCACATATTATAGTTAGTGTAGTATACACTGTAGCAAATAATTGGATGTCCATTCGGTTTTACTCCTGTTGAAAGTTTGACGTTATTTTTTTACTTCCGTTACTTTGAGTAAGATGCAAATGAGCTAATTAGACAATGTTCATAAAGATAGTGGTGTAAAAGCAATCCCTAGTGAAATCTGGTGTTTATCCGGTGCCAGGCGAGATGAAGGGTGAAGCCAGTAAAACCCTTAAAGCATCAATAAGGATTTCATGTAAAAAAATGTTTTTTTTAAATGGCTGCCGTCTTGAAGCCGGGGGTCAACGGAGCAGAACTCTGTTAATTTCAGCTCCGGGGACCCCCTGTGCCTAGAGATACGTACCTCTGTAGGTGATGCCGGTATCTTTCTTCAGTTTAAATGTCCCGGTTATGCGGGCCAGAACGAAGCCCCACTGGACACAGCTCCCTATTGTCCCACAATAAAGCGGGACATTTAACATTATGTTAGGCGCACAGACTCTCTTACAGCAGAAATAGCGCCACCTGCTATGGACGTAAGTATCTCCGGAGCTGAAATGAACATAGGTCAGCTCCAAAGACCCCCTGCGCCAATCCTGTAATAAAAAATAAAAAAAGTGAATCCCGTATTGCTGCTTTAACACACATCCAGAATTATAGCAAAAAATCTCTCGGGTTCCAAATGTAACGGAGTCACTTGAACATTCAGAAGTATAAATGTATTTGCAGCAATAAAGCACAACGGTTCTGGGAAACAATCCCCTTCATCAGGTGCACTGCACACGTTTGGCAGTGCACCTGACAAAGGGGATTGTTTCCCAGAAACGTTGTGCTTTTTTGCTGCAAATACATTTCTACCTCTGAATGTCCAAGTGACTCCGTTACATTTTTCTTCCTCCGCGCAGATATTTTTGTGCTATCATTCTTGATATGACCTAATTAGAGCCTAACTCATGTTAATCCTAGATTCATTAAGCAGCGTTCGTGTTAACGCTGAGAAATAACGCTGTGTTATTTGTCATACCTACTGTAAGTGACTTTATTGACAAATTTATATAATTCCAGTTTATATATTGATCCTGAAGTAGTGTACAATTGCTATAAGGTATAAGAACATTTTGGGATTCCCACAATTATTGTTAATTGAAAGCGAAGATCACAAAGTCAGAAAAATACAAAACTTTATGCAGTATGATATATTTACACTGTACCACACTTAAATTACTCCTCCATAATTATAGGGCCTCCGTGTAATCAATGTTATCAAAATAATAGTAATATTTATATTTCTTTATCGGAACAGAAGGAAGGCTAATAATGAGCCAAAGGACTTACTGAAACAGTTGTCAGTTAACAAGAGTGTTACATTATCGCAGGGGTGGCCAACCTTTGGCCCGGGGGGCTGCATGTGGCCTTTCAGTGCCTTATGTGCGGCCCCTGAAAATAACAAAAAATGGGAGCTCTGGGCTCCAACAGCAAACAATGTAGAGGGACCATAGAGACATGTAAGAGGAGATGCCAGAGTGTCCCCTAACCAGCTCCTCTCCTGAGCTCCTACAGACCAGCGACTCTGTCATGATAATATTATTAGGTTGTTTAATCCCCTTGGGTGCTTGAGGGGTTAATGAGCTGCACTTGTTTTAACAAAATACAAAATGCTGAGTTTGAAACCGGTCAGGACTGTTTGTTTGGTCTGCTCTGAACTTCAAAGGGACGGGGCGGGGGTTCATCCTGGATAGCACACTCAAGGTGTCAACTGTTTTAATCAAGTTCTATAGACATGGTCTGGGTAGAGCACTTTCAAAGCATCCTCTAGGAGGGGTGGGCTTATGCTGGTGCAATAAGGAAAGAATGTATTTAAGTCTGGGAAAAGATTTTGAAAATCAGATGTCCACAGAGGTGTATTTGAGACCAGATACAGGATATTTCATTGTCTCTTACCAGTGACCTCTCTGGGGGAAAATCTATGGCATTTGCTAAAGTATAGGTTTTCTTTTATGTTTATCATTTTATTTTAAGAAGCTGTTCTGCTTTTTATTGTAACTGTATGTTTTTTTGGTAACACCTGTTCTGTAATCTAAGCACTGTATTTTTATATATTAAAACATTTAATAAGTAATGCTTTGGGCTCTGAATGAACTGCTAGCATGCTCTGGGGAGTGTAAGTACGTTTTTGACACATTGTGCTGCAACTGATTTTGGTGTATTAAAGTGCATAGTTTTTCCTATAATAAACAGGGACCCGGGGTCCTGGCAAATATTAATCTGATATCTTTTATCATATTTGCATACCCTCGGGTGGTGTCAGTGGATAGATCTGATTTGCAATTGAGTAGGGGTTAATATTAACTCACTGGTTCCTAGCGGAGGAGAAATGTGGGTTGGCTAGAGTAGCCGTGTGTATTAACCCTGGTTGCATACCTAAGTCACGTGATCACTTGTGTGCTGTTCGTGGCGGTGGTATACTGTAGAGGGACGGATTAAGGAGAGATATAACTCATTTGAGGGACCTTTGCGGAGGTGGAAAGTGAGGCAGCTTGCGAGTTGTGTATTGATCCTGGATCCTGTAGAGGACATATTGTCCATTTGATGGACCTTTGCGAAGGTGAAAGGTGGAAGCGATTGCAGATGTGAGTATTAACCCTTGTCCCGTTTGCAGGTCACGGGCTAGCTGGGTGCTGTACGTGACAGACCTCTTGTGGGCTCCCAAGCAGCACACGGTACATTGATTATACACTCTGCCTCCTGGGAGCTCCACGTGGTGCTGGCTGTGGAGACTGGAGAGCAAGACAAGGCGGGGACAATCCCCCAACTGCCCCCTTTGTCTCCCCCTGCCTTCCCCTTGCCCCCCCATGTCACCCCAACTGCCTTTCCCTGTCACCCCTACTACCTCCCCCGTGTCCTTTTTGTCCCCCCTCCCCATGTGCCCTCCTCTCCATGTGTCACCCCCACCCCAGGTGTCATCCCCTCTTCCTCCCTCCCCCATATGTCACCAGGGTTGCCACCTTCAACTGAAGGCCAACCCGGAGAACATTTAAAAAAAAATTCCCTTACTTGGCGGCGTGCTGCGGCGGCGTCTCCCGGCATCCTGCTGCAACTCCCCCTCCAACTGCAGTGAACATGGCTACGCGGCGTCAAATGACGCCGCGTTGCCATGGCTACGCGACGTCACGACGTCACAATGCTACGTGGCATCACGTAGCCATGGCGACGTAGTGTCACGACGTCATGTAGGCGTCTCCGCGCAGCCATGTTCACTGCAGTTGGACGGGGAATTGCAAAAGAATGCCGGAGACGTCGCCACCAACCACCCGGAGATTGACGGGCTAAACCCGTAGCCCGGAGGTAAGTACCCGAAACCCGGGGTCTCTGGGTGAATACCAGAGAGGGGGCAACCCTGTGTGCCACACCCCCTCTTCTCCCGCTCTCCCTACAGTATGTGTCACCCCCTCTCCACTTGTACTCTGTGTCAGTGTATAGTGCCGCCAGGTTATACCTTTTGTCAATGTGTAGTGCCTCTGGGAACATACTCTGCACTATACACTTACGTGGTAAATAACTCCCATTTACCAAATTCCTCCTTTTAACCATATTCTATAATGAGCTGAATTTCAGACTTTGCATTGAATTACAGTGGCGGTCGCCTTTAGCCTCCTGCGGCCGTTTCCCTGCGATTTTTTTAATTTGCGGGCAGATGCGGCATGTTTTTGGCCGTTTTAGGCGGCGTGGGCGTTTTCAATTGTTTAGCGCTATTAGCGCTGTCTAGTGAATCGGCTGATGCGCGGCAAAACGCGTGACAAACGGAAAACATCCGGGATGTAGGAGAATAAAAGGGGCCTCAACAGTAGCTTAGTAAACCTGGAGCTAACTCAGGTAAAATAACGCCTGTTCCTGTTACAGGTTCCCATTCTGTAGCATAATCTTCTCTTCCGTTTAATGCTGCATAGCGACTCTGGGCCTATGTTTTGTTTGAAAGACACAAGTTGGTGAAGGAAGATGAATGTCAGTGACTGACCTGGGTGAACATTGTTCTCTTTATCATATCAAATGTATGCAGGTTACTATGCTATCCATTCTATCTGCATCTGCTTATCCTTATTCTTTTGAGAGCTCATGCATTTAACCCCTGTGCTGCCTGATAGATATGCATTACCTTGCAGCTCAATGCATTGCTGGCCCTATTTTACAATAAAGCACTTATTCTTTAGAATGAATATTATCTTTGTTCCTCCAATATAAACACATTATATTCCCATTTTGCAGAGAAAATACGGAACAGTAGCTGCATTGACTTCATGTTTTACATTTCAGTACTAACGGTGTAGTGAGAATTTGTTGTTCTGCTAAAAAAAGGTTTCTATTATTGACGCATTTACGTTCACATCCTTTTTTTATACTTTTATTTACTAACAATATTATTTCTTATTCTAAATTGATTGGCACTGACAGGGTAGTAATTATTCTGTGCATTGCATTTATCTCGCACTTAAAGTTTTCATGCTGATGTAGCATAGCAGAATACATTGGTTGAACAGAAGCCCATACTTTGCATTGACTGCAAAAGAATTCTGTATCGCTGGAATGCTCCATATAAAACAGTACCATTTGTATCGGGGGTATTATCTATGTCCTTTGCTTCACAGTTTGAATGGGTCTGGGCACAATGAATGTAGAACCAGTTTACAGTTATGACTCAGAATCCCTCGGCCAGGTATCTCTAGTGCTGCACCAGAGCCTGCCTCTTCCTCAAGGGGGCTGTAGATCTGGTATCACACTGCAGCTGTCCCACAGCCAAATGCAGACATAGGAAACTGGAATCCTCAAGGTCATGACTGGCTGCCTCTGCGCAAGCTCAGTCTTTCTTTCAGCTCATAAACGATTACTCCAGTGGGGATGGGATTGTTTTGCTGTGATACCAGTATGTACACAGCCTGTATGCTGCCTATATTCAGGCTTCCTTTTCTGTGGTGTTGTTCCTCTTCTGCCTCCATGGGTCACTTGTTCATTCTTCTTAAACCAGCAGTCCTTCTGAAAGTAAAGATGTTGCATTGTAATGTGCTGCTGAGTATGGTTAAACACTTTGGAGTCTATCTTATTTTATATCTGGACCGGCGCTATCACACTTTATAGAACAAGGACCTATGTACAGTATCAGGGCAATTTTGGAGTACAATTAGGTAGTTTTCACGCGAAGTCAATGTATCATAGTAATTTGCTCCAATTTTGCCCTGTCTGCCCCAGCTTGAGACCTGAGAAGTGTCAGTAGGAGGATTTGGAGTCACATGGTACACATAGGATAAGGAGTTGTACCAAATTCGGAGTCACTGTGCATCAATTGTTTTTCCTTTTACTTGCGCTGAAAAAATCCATTGCATCTGGAGTGGCTTAAGTCAAACAACGTCAGATGGAAGGAACAGTTACATATGTTACAGCTGTGCTCCCAAAAATGTCGTGGTGCAGCCAAACACTTTTCAATGCATTGATGCATAGACCTCTTTCAATTGTATAAAAGCAACCGCCAACATTAACATTTTTTTTCCAGCTTACCTAAACCGGGGTTACCACAAAGATGAACAGTTTCTCCTGACCTGTTGCCGGAACCCTCCGGTTCCTGAGTGACAAGAGATTGATTTTGTTTGTGGTTGTCTTGGAGAAGAAAACTACAAACATGGCTGTCTAAGTCAGCAAGGGAGCTGCGACGTTATCTTTCTGTTGAGTGCCGGAGGCCAGTCTATTTTGTGTCCACCCGGCAGGTATCCTTGCCTAATGGACAAAAATGTCTCATGGCTTTGGAACTGGGGGGTCCCCTATCTTGGGAGACCCCCTCCCCATTCAGGCATAAAACATATTGTAACTCCAACATAGCTACTGCTGGCTGATCCACAGTGCATCAGTCAAAACAAAGTCTGTGATGAAAGAATCACCAAATAGTCCCTATTTACTGCACTCTGTTGTATCATATAATAGAATTGGATTGCATTGTCCAAAAGATACAATGGTCTAATAGTGAATAGGTACAGACAACTAGTAGTATCAGCTCCCACAACTGTGGGTGAACGGGTATTAATAAAAGCCAGCTAATTGGCCAAAAATAATAAAACGTTATCGACGAAAGAACAGTGAAAATATTTATAGTGCTAGGGGTTAAAACGTCCCCAATTAAAAAGTGGGTGGGTGCTAGTCATATATTACTAATTATCTTAGGTATCAATAACCCCAGTTGTATATTTACTGAAGGAAACTCAAGATCGTCTATATCTGTGATAACACGAGGTAGGAACTAAAAAGATCACCTTTTTGTTTCAATGGTGTCAATATACGTATATGTCCCATAAATATCCTCAGTAGTTGTATGGAGTAGTATATATTTAGATCACGTTCAATCCAGATAGGACATACAAGTATGTGTATATCAAGTGAACATTGAGTGCTAGATATTATCAACACACACCCTAGCTATCTAGTGGAAAGGGTTCAACTAACAACAGCATATAATTCCATTTTGTATAGAGTGGAAAGAGCAGCCTTTCATACTCTGTTAACCCATAGCTGAATACACATAGATATTTGAGTCAACATACTTCATTTATCAAATGAGCATAGAGTAATAGATATTATCAACACACACCCAAGCTATCCAGTGTATAGGGTTAAAACAACACCAGCATTTAATTCCGTTTTATATAGAGTGGAAAGAGTAGCCTTTCATACTCAGTTAACCCATAGCTGAATACACAGACGTTTCACTCAAAATATACTTCAGATGGTAATCATAAAAAACCTCCATACAACCAGTTGCAGACAGATGATCAGCCCTACTTCCTCCGAGACATCAACGTAGGGACGCCATGGCCCGACGTACGTTTCGCACGGTGTGTACACGCTTCTTCACGGGAAGGAGGAGTTACATCTAACATCTAAAAATGCCCTATATACCTCAAGAGGGGGCGTAGCTACATAGTCTGTCCTATCAGCACTACGCATCAAGCGGAGGCGTGCCTAAGGTGCTCCAAGCACATAAATTAAGAAAAGTTCCTTTTGTCACAGGGAATCACTTAAACGGTAGAAGCGGCATCTATATGACCAAGCTAGATAGTATGGATGCAGTATAAGAAATAGCAAAACTTGTAGGAGCCTGCATCGCTACTGATGAGTTTGAAATCTCTTCTAAGAGTAACATACTTGGAGCAGCCCAGATGTAATAAGGGTACTGCTCTGAGTACAATCAGGTATATAGTATCTGTATACAGAATGAATATAGTTGGATATAAGGAATATAGTTGTCCAATGTAAATATTTACTGCAGCCTAGAGGATTATTTAGAGGATTTTAGGAGTATATCTACCAAACAAGCTGTTCCTATATACCAGATATACAGTATAAACAATGGAGGAGATGAAAAAATTTCCGAACTTACGCCTCAATGATGGATATAGAGCTAAATGGATAGCAGTAATTATTAATTGTCGATCTCATTGGGTTATGTGTAATAATAAGGTGCATGTATGAACACCAGAATATATGGTGTATAAGTAGTGAACTGATCGTATAAAAGGTTGTGTAGGAGTGTGCTAACCTATTTGTCCGCCCCTGAGGTCAAAACGGACATCCACATTAATAATGTAAACTATATACCTGGATCCCCTCCTGAATGTGAATAAAGTTTAAAGTGGAGGCGTATACTGTGTATAATAATACATGTGATAAAGCCTAAATCAATATAGGCAACTCATAATAATAAACCTATAGAAATGGAGAATAAATAAACCCCTCATTGAGACCTAGAGGTAAATCCATTTACACTCCTTCTGGAGGAGCCTCTTGCCCCAGTCTCCCTTTCTAGGACTCCATGGTACATGTTCGATACCAATAGACTTTAGAAAGTCGCCGTCTCCGTTATGTTCTTCCATTATGTGTCGTGCAACCGGTGTATTCAGACTATTTCGGATAGAGCCAAGATGCTCCAATATCATAGTCTTAAATTGCCGGTGGGTCTTGCCCACATACATTTTTCCACAGCAGCATACAATCAAATATATGACACTTGTGGTTGTGCAATTAATGAAGTCTCTGATAATATATGTATTTTGTTGTTGAGAGTCAGATAATTCTTTTGTAGTTGGTACCTGTCTGCAGGCTTTACATCTGCCTCATGACTATGAGCCAAGGGGTCGAGGTCCTAGCCACGTTCTTTTTGGTTTTGTTTGAAAATGACTGTGTACCAAAATGTCTTTCAAATTACGAGTTCTCCTACACGTCATATTAGGAAATGGTTTCAGGACCTTTCTTGGATCCTGATCCTCCATCACTGATCGACAGTGCACCCAAATTCCAGACACCAATAGATTGTCTTCTACTGCAGTCTTCTACCTTATGTTTGTGTTAAAGCAGCAGAACGTGAACTCTAATGGGTTTTTTTCCAAAATAAATCAGTTCTGTTGTCGTAGATAATAGTGACTGTTTAAAAAAATAAATATATATATATATATATATATATATATATACATATATATATATATATATATATATATATATATATATATATATATATATATAGAGGTATCAGTACCGTGTTAGCCAAGCTTCATCCCTATACACCAATAGGGACCACATAGTATCCACACACACTTCTAGTTGTGCTACTAACTCTCACATTTCCACACCCACCCACACCATTTATATCCACTCCCACTCCACACACACCTTTTGTATAGCACTGTACAGTATATACTGTGCGCTCTCCATTCATTTTTATTCACACTGATACACATACACACTCTTTCATCACTTGCTTTCAGGAACCTTTTGACACCTCCAGCCATAAAACACATCCACACCGGGGGAAGGACCAGAACAGATAACATTCCAATAGACACTGTTTATAGTATAGCTTTTTCTTGCTTCATTCATTGTAACATCGCCGGAAGAAGAGACCAGTGTATCTCGAAAGCTCGCACAAATAGCCACAGAACGGTATCATCTATTTATTTTTTGATTATATATATATATATATATATATATATATATATATACAGTGGTTGACAAATCACCAAAAAATCTACTCGCCACACAAAAAAATCTACTCGCCACCTAGTACCAAACGTGTGCTGCTTGGGCCAATATTTACTCGCCCGGGGGTTAAATCCACTCGCCCGGGGCGAGCAAATGTATAGGTTTGTCGAACACTGTATATATATATATATATATATATATATATATATATATATATATATATATATATATATATTTAACTCGTAATGCCTTTTTTAATGAGTTTTAAATCAGCCTTTGATTTCTATAGCAGGTTTTAACCCACCTCCCAAGCAGTGCAGGACTTTGCAACCCTTTCCTGTTTGGGATAATTTGTTGCAAGTGTTCCCAGCAGTTTGAGCTGTAAACTGTAAGGATACATTGTAGCTGCTGAGTTACACTGACTGAAGCTGCCATTCAGTTAGGCACAGAATCAGACTTTTTACAGAGTTATACCAGGAGCACCAAACAATCGCCTGCTTAGCTAAGTTCTGCTTTAAAATATGACCTCTGTGTTACGGCTTCAATAACAATATTTCTTACCCAGCGTCAAATGATTTTGGTTTTGATACCTAAGGGTTCCTCTTTTACTGAATCCTGTTCCAATATATTTATTTTAGAATTTTTTTAACTAAAGGAGCTACATTCTACAATTAGAGCCGTTTAACTGCAATTCCTTCATAACAGGGGCACAGAATATCAGAGCACTAAAGTGTACATATGTAGCCAAAAGACAGTAAAGTCATTATGTCCAATACAGCATTGGGCACTAAAAATAAAATGAAAGCAAAAACTTGGAAAATTCTACACAATACAATGGAAATAAATAACTTGCTAACAGATAAAACTGCCCATTTGTACTGTAATATAAAAAGAAACACTTCAGTTCAGCATTTAAGCCTGGATTATGCCAGGGCCAAAAACATTTGTTTAGGGATTCTGGGGAAAAAAAGTTTGAACCCCTACAACGTAATTGTATTGCTTTGCATCACAAGGCTGACACCTCTGAGCTGAGGGACTGGGTACATTCTAATACCAATCCTAGTAATAGAAAAAAATGATTCTTCAGTGACTATTGGACAAAGAGAAACTGTCAATGGAAATATTGCTGTACATGAGCTTTGAGCAATGCATGTCACGTTCTTGGTTCCTAAGAATGTGGTGTGTGTGTGTATTTAAAAAAATACATATATATATATACTTTTATATATATATATATATATATATATATATATATATATATATATATCGATAGATGGATAGATAGATAGATAGATAGATAGATAGATAGGAAGCACAAGCTCCATAGCATAACTGTTATATAACTAATTAAAGGGTTAAAAAGAGACATTCACCAGGACTAGCACTCACACGGGTTGACTGGTGACTCTCTTTTTAACCCTTTAATATATTGTATAACAGAGCTATGTTGAGGAGCTTGCACCTCTTTCTCTGTTTTCTTTGTACGTATCCATGTGATTTGGCTGTATCACTAAGAAGCTGCAGTTAACTCCATAAGGATCTTCGTTCCGGAATTGGACTTCTCGTTCACTGAACATTACTGGAACTGGTTTGGGACACTGTTGTCATTGCCATTGGTTAAATCTAATCACAATATATGTACTTTTCTACCTTCAACATTATTTCACTTTCTACACCATTTTATTTTATTTTATTCATGATTAGTGCACCAGTTCACTCAATCACATACTGTATAGCACATTTGTACAGCGCTACCCAATTGTTTTTGATATAACTTTGATATATATTTATATATATTATATCACACCCTGCAAATAATCCCGTTTACACGGTCATCATATTTGGGGCTTGTGAATAAAAAAATATTTAAAAATGTGTTTTAATATTGGTTTTGTTGATTTAGCCAAGATACAGTTGGATGAGTTTGTTGATATCCAGCAGTGATCGCCGAGGTACCATACAGTACCATTTGCCACAGAGGCAAATGACTCCACGCAGTACTGAAGATCTCTGTGTCTCTCCATTACAGGTTTGGTTAAACTAGGAGTTCACTGCATAACGGGACAGAAAGTGGCAATAAAGATTGTAAATCGAGAAAAGCTCTCTGAATCTGTCCTAATGAAGGTAAGGGAAGTAATGAAGCAGTAATACTGTACAAGGCATATACGCTGCGTTTTACATAATATACTGCAAATACTGTGCTGTAAACATCACCAAGAATTCTTCACATCTGGCAAATCTGTAGCAATATTGTATTTGCTTAAATCCAAGTCCTTTAGGAGTAATTATATATTGCACATCTTTCCTCTATGACTGTCACACATGATAACATATGTATTTTGAATTTGCATTATATAGCATTGCTAGTGTATGCAGCGCTGTACATAGAACTTTGCAGAAGCAATTTTAAGTTCTAACATTTTGTGAAGCACCCGACTGTCTGGAAGTGACATATTGTAAATGATGAGATGAATAAATATAGTAAAGTTATTGGGCCACATTTAATAAGAGCTATTCCATAAGACCCTTCTATGCTGGACGACACCTTATGGACCCTTATTGTATGTATGTATGTATGTATATCTATTTATATACTGTAGCGCCTACAGCTGTACTCTGCACTTTACAAAAGAGACAGTACAGTATAGGAAATTATAATACAATAAGTGCACCAAACAAAGTCAGACAATAGGAAAGGAAATCCCTGCCCCGTAGAGATTACAATCTAAGTGGTATATTGGGAGACTTACAGAGACAGCCGGTGAGGGAATAAGAGCAGTAGATGGCAGCGCTTGGCCACAATGTTTGGTAGGAAACTGTGGGTGTGGGACAGTAACCAGTTCAAGTGAATGGGCCATGAAAGGGTCATATTTCCTAAACGGTGTTACATTAGACACATTTCGGTGCCAGAAGACACCTCTTAGTCCATTCACATGAATTGGCTGTAAAGGGCCGTATTTAGTAAGCCACGATTTCAAGTCTCATAGCACGGCTCAGTAAATATTGCTCACTATATACTAAGACAACAGCAGAGCAGTGCAACCAGTTACTCGCTGCTCACTATTTTTAAGTGGGTATTTAATACCTGCAAATAAAGGCAATCTGTACGTAACAACGGGGTGAACAGTTGTACATTCATTGCTGCTTAAACTTTCTAAATGTTTTTTGCATATTCTTTTCCCCCTAACATCTATACTTCAATTGCTTTCCTGCAGGTGGAAAGAGAGATTGCTATCCTCAAGCTGATTGAACATCCCCACGTTCTCAAGCTGCACGATGTCTATGAGAATAAGAAATATTTGTAGGTATTTACAGACTTTCCCTTGCTTCCACCTGCCTGCGGAGCTTTGGGCCTCTGTATTTGCTAGCATGGTACTGTAGTTGCATGCATTGTTTGTGCTATAGGCCTTGCTGCGTAATCGGGATGTTATGTACATTACGAACATCTTGCTGTGAATGCTTTTGTGGGTTACCTGATCTGTTATAAAGAAGTATAAGAACTGTTTGATCTCTTGTGTACGGCTTGCATGACTTGTTCAAAATGCCTTTAACAGCATGAACATTTATTAAACTAGATTGCCAAAAATTATCAATGTTGAACATAACGTTTATATTTATTTATTATAAAATGTTTTACCAGGAAGTAATACATTGAGAGTTACCTCTCGTTTTCAAGTATGTCCTGGGCACAGAGTTATACTGTACAATACATGGTTACATTAAATAAACAGAGGTTATACAGTCAATTCACAGACATTTCATGGTCAGTTAGAGTTGGACAATTGGGTGCAGGAGATAGAAGGGTTGGGGAGTTTCAGATTGAAATACAGCAATTTTAACACCAACAAACATCAGTGAACAGCAGCATAATGGCTTTGATATGGCTATAAAAGGACCAAGTACTGTATGTATGGAAATAAAATATTGGTAGAAGTTCAAATACCCTTAATGTGTTTAAAGACCCAATTCTTGGGATATTACGTTTATTTTATATTATTTTATATCATCTGAGCACAAATGCATTGGATAGATTAGATGGAGGTTCCTATTGGTTTGGCCAAGTCCTTTGCATCAAAATTAATTTGGTTGAAGTGCTGTAGTGCAAGTTGTGTCATTTTTAGGCTTTGGGACATGTGAGTGATATTCCAGGGATAATATGGATATATCAGTAAATGTCACGGTGGTGGCTATATTGGGAGCAGTATTAGAGAACAGTGTGTCAGAGGCGTTTTGGATCAGGAAGCTTTCTTGTGGAAAATGTGGTCAGGATAAAAACACACCTTCTTTAGCACGGGGCAGGAAGAAATCTCCAGTTTTATACGCATTCTACATATTACCTATTGCAGTTTGGCTGAGTTACCTAAACATGGCACAGTGCACAATATGGGAGGCACGGAGGAATGTAGGTATGGTCAGATGAGATCATGAAGAGGCATTTAACAAGCAGAGAGATGTATGCACATATACATGTGGAGCAATATATTTCCATCATAGCAATAAGCACATATATCAATTGTAACATATGTAATGCATGTATTTTTTATTTTTTACATTTGCTGCTGATGTTTATAACATCACAGACTTGGATATTTCAATCAGTGCAAAGAAAGAGAAAATTAAAGCTTTGGGAGGGGGGGGGGGGGGGGTTTAGACGAAACAACAAACTTTGTTACTATATGTTGCATAACCATTTAGTACCCAGTAAACCATCCCCTAACTCAGGGGTGGGCAACTCCAGTCACCAAGGGCCACAAAACAGGTCAGATTTTCAGGATATCCCTGCTTCAGCACAGGTGGCTCAGTCAGGGGCTGAGTTGAAGACTTGAGTATTTAGAATATTCTAAAAACCTGACCTGTTAGTGGACCTTGAGGACTGGAGTTGGCCACTCCTGCTCCAACTCCTCCATACATGCTTTCTGAAGTGAGTGGTGTTGAGTTAACACCAAGCACCTTCATACATCAACCTGAAGTGATGCAACACTGAGTTCACTATTCCTATCAATTAAACAGCAAAACAATGATTTGCGTTTACACTTGATGCAGTCCTAAAAAACTACAAAAAATCACATTCTGTTTTAAAATTATTCTGCATGGATGTTCTAACATTTACACCTAATACTTAATACTTGCCGATGCTCACAATGGTATTCTAACTGTAAGTTGCACAATGGTGAATTGAAGCTGTTCTATTTGCAGCATTTGCCACTGTGTGACATTCATGTTCCTGGAGCAGGTGGCAATACTCCAGCTGTACAAATCCTATGAATAAGCCGTGGAGACGTTATCCCGAGTCTTTAGAAAGGTTTTATACAGTACTTGCATGACCTTTTGATAAATTGCAATATATAAAATGTAGCTGTTATTACCATGTTGCATAGCTTTGGTCAATAGAGGAAGACACTTATTTTTTATATCTGCATTTCTCTTGAAACTGGTAGCTGGATTGCAGTATAAGCAGGGTCATCAACAGAAATCGTGGGGCCCAGGACAAAAATTTTAAGCAGGGTCCCCCCCACCCCCCCACCGTGTTGGCGGTATTGCGAGCTTCCCCCCCATTTCACACCTCACGATCCCCCTCTCTTCCCCCCCATCTTCCCATGTAATTCTCTCCCTTCCGTCTCACCCCCTCTCACTCTCCCACCTCGCGTGTATTTCTCTCCCTTGCATCTCACTCTTACTCCCTCTTTTCCTCACTCTCCTCTCCCTCCGTCAATTACCCCACACTCACACATTCCCTCCCCCCTCAAACAATTCCACCCACAAGATATATATCAAAAAACTTCCCACCCCCCAATGCAAAAAACTTTCCACCCCCAAATACATACAAAAAAATCCCCACCCCCAAATATACACAACCTCCCCCACCCCCCAAATGCATACAAAACCCCACATACCCAATACATATAACAAAAACAATACATATACTGTAACCCCCCCATACGTACATACATACATACATACATACATATACAGTATATACTGTACTGTACACACATATCATATAAAAAAACAACCCTCCCCAATACATATAAAAAAATACCACAACCCATATAAAATTCCCCTAAGCCCCCAATACATATAAAAATTCCCCTAAGCCCCCCAATACATATAAAAATTCCCCTAAGCCCCCCAATACATATAAAAATTCCCCTAAGCCCCCGAATACATATAAAAATACCCCCAAGCCCCAATACATATAAAAAAGACCCCCGCATACATATTAAAAACACTCCCACTGCCCCAATACATATTAAAAAGACCCCCGCCTCCCCAATACATATTTTATAAAAGCTCACTCCCAATACATATAAAAAAAAAACTCCCAACCCCCCAATACATATTAAAAAGACCCCCACAATACATATAGAAAAAAGCCTTACTTTGTGGATGATCAGGCCGGGTCCAGTGGATGTGGGGGCCCGGTAGCCGGCACTGCATGTTGGGCTCGACCTCTGGTCAGGCCCGGCTGCCGGTGATCTCGCGGCCGGACCCTGACTCTCCCCACAGCAGCAGCCTGCATGCCTCTATCCCTCTGTTCCACGCCGAGCTTCCGACAGGCCTCCCTCTCATGCCGTTGCGTGCCGGAAGCAGAGAGCGCTGACTTCAGAATGCTTCCGGCGCGCTGACGTTAGAGAGGCTCATCTACGTGGGACAGAGGGATAGAGTCATGCGGGCTGCTGCTAAGGGAGAGCCGCGAGAGGACCGGCAGACGAGACTGGCCTGAGGTCGGGCCCAACTTGCAGTGCTGGCTGGGCTTCCCCCCGACTCACCGGTCCCGGGACGCCAACCCCGGCAGACCCAACCTGTTGGCGGCCCGAGTATAAGTAAGGCAGTCATTGCAGTGAAAATGCTGAATAATAAATCAATATACTAAGACTCCAACTATTTCCAAACACACTGTATTTGATATTAAAGGTACCTCCAATAGGTCACTGTCATGCGTCCATTTATATTCATGTACAACTTTGCTATAAATATTGTAATTATCAATACAGGCATGTGCTGTACACAGCCCCATATATGAGGGTACTACAGTATACATTGCCACAGGGTGTGTGTTGTGGGTTGAACTTCCATTCAGTGAGTGGTTTATTACACAATTTGTTGTTGGATTCTATTTATTGAGTTTTCCTATTCCAAGTAACACATTTGTTAACTGATATGTTTATTCCATTCACAATGCAGGCATTATTTCTAGTCTGAGAAAGCAGAATATTTTGCTTACACTCACATCTCAAGTTATCGTTGTGTATGGATTGTCCAGAGCAGTAATTGGCAAAAGGGTTCATTGGGCATTAAAATGCTGGTGTTAGGGTTTTGGTGGTTATTGGTAAGCGAGTAGAATGGATTCCTATAATGAGCATACCATGTTATGCCAAAGTCTGTAGGAGAACGTTGTGTGATGCTGAGCACTGAAGGATCATTTAAGACTTAACTCAATACTGAGTGTACTTAATGTCAAAGGTTTTACAAGACAAGAGGAATAAGGGTGCTGTTGACTAAAGGACCTAAAATAAATGAAAGCCTTGTGTAATGAGGGTTCTCTATACTGAAGAGGTCTAAAGGAGAGTTCCATAATGAGGATGCTGTGTGCTATAAGGTGTAGACTAGAGGATAGATCTGTTATGAGAATAAGCTATACTGAAACATCAGAATGAGAGCTTTTTAACAAGCGTGGTATGTCTTTAAGGATGGCTAGATTTGACAGGAATACGATGAACTAGAGGCCTCATCTTTTTCCCATTGAATTTCTATGTATACATGTGTAAAATCATTCATTGTGTGCCAGGCATTTCCCAACAGTGTTATTAATGCCTAGCATCTGATAATCCTCATATGATGGATGTTCTCACTTTCTTGGCATGACAACAACAGGTTAATGTGATAATCACACAATCCAATGTCCAGGGGCAGCCTGTGGACAAGACCTGGATTTTCCTTAATCCTCACTGAGGAAACTCTGAAACAGAAATCTCAGCTTTCACTATTGTTGCTGTATTTCAAAGATCATAAGGACAGTGTTTTATTTTACTTCTAGGTCGAAATAGACAGCTTAGGCAGTACAGAACAGCCCGTCTATTTGTCTTTTTTAATTGAAATGTCTTTAGATCACTCAAAACATAAAGCAAGGTCAGGATGATTAATTTCACCATTCACATCAGGGAAGGCACCACTATCACTAACAGCCCCTAGGTGAGAGGCGTGGGTTCAAAGGGGTGTTTCTCTTTAATAAGGTCTCTTTAATTGTTTGGACACCATCCGTTCATACTGAGTAATGTGTTGAATATATAAAAAATGTAACTTCCTCCTTCCCTCATTGTAATAGGTTATTCCTGTTCATATTTGGAAGGATCAGGTTTAGTGGTAAGAATCCACGGGGAGAGTGTGTAGTGCAAAATCACCTGGGGTTATCGCAGGTAGCTGGAGCCAGGAATCTAGATCTGTGGTGCAATGGTAGCAGAAAATCCAGGGAGGAGCAGGTAGGTGGGGTCGGCGATCCAAGGTCAGGGCAGGCAGCAAACAGAAGAATAGTAAATCAAGCCAAAGGTCAGAACAGGGAGCAGGGAGCAGGCAGCAGAGTAGAGGACTAGCCAGATGTGGTACCAAGTCTTTTGAATAGTCAATAGAAAAGCAGGGATCTTCCAAGTAGCAGTGCAACAGGATAACCTGCCTCCAGGCAAGCAAACTTGTTGTGAAGCACTGGAGAACAGGACAGGTGTCTTCTTATAGGCCATGGAAAGACATATGATGCAATCAGCACAGCTACCTGGAAGGAAGCAGTCCCTCTACGTGGGTCCTGACATTACCTCCTCCTCTATGGGGATGAACGTGGGTTGGTTTCAGAGGATACCGCGGGCATGAAATTACTTGACCAAGCGCGGAGTATGCACTTGAGTAGATGGTTCTGAGGACAGCTCTTCCGGACTGTAGCACCTTGAATCTATTAGGTAGAACAGATGTCTGCCAACTCTTTTCACGTCACAGCCTGGACCTCGAACTCATTGTTGTCCTTGAATTTTAACAGAGGTCGGGGATCTCCAGACTCTATTAGGAAAGGCATTTGCAATGGCGAGTTTCAACAAGGATACATGAAATACCGGGTGTATTCCCCAGGAAGCTGGTAATGGAGATGATAGGCCACAGCATTATTCTTCTGAGTGACTGAGAATGGTCCTATAAACTGAAGATCAAACTTATTTGGGGTGTTTTTCAAAAGAAGGTCCTGGGTGGACAGCCATATTCGATCATCCAGTTGATACACAGGAGCGGGCGACTGATGACGATCCACAAACTTCTAAGTGGCAGCAAGAAGATGCTTTGGCTAAAGGGTTAAACTAAATTACCCTTTTCCGAGAGAATATATAGGTATTGCACTGTGTATTTTTGTCACATTGGAAGTAGCTTTGGGCATCTTTGTTTGTTTTTTGTTGTATGGTGAAGAAATGTTTGCATATTTGGACTGAGGCCAGTACATGTGAAGCAGATAGAACCAATTCGGAAGATATCAGTAATGTCGTAGGTGGATCTTTACATGAAGGTCCATCTGCTTCTCTTTTCTTCTTTCCTAGTGTGTAAGATGCATTGAATCGGGAACAGTATAAGGCCCAGGGAGCCAGACGTTGATTGGTACAGCAGGCAGTCTGTAAATGTGGGAAGTTCTTCTTATTACTAGAGAAAATGATAATATCATCGAGATGTGCTACAAGGAACAGATCTAAAATGTCCTGAAAGATATCGTTAACGAACTGCTGAAAGGCAGCAGGATCATTGCAAAGACCAAAGGGCGTAACCCGATATTCAAAGTGTCCAAACCATGGTTAGAAAGCTGTTTTCCATTAATCACCAGCCCATATGCGAATGAAGTTATTGGCCCCACAAAGATCCAATTTAGTAAAGCGTCCTTTACTTCTTACAGCAGTTCCTGGAATTAGCGGTAGTGGATATCCGTTCTTGATGGTGATCTTGTTCAGAGCACAGTAGCCTGGTATACACGGTCTCAAGGTTCCCTCTTTCGTTAGGAGCAAAAAATAGGAGTTTCTCAGTGGGAGATTGTAACAGGGACTTATCCCTGTTTAAATAAAGCAGCCTCAGAGCTCTGAGAATCCAGCAGAGCGATAGTTCATTGCAGCCACTCAATAAACTAGTTTCCACCTGGACTAATGAGAGCTCTGCAAAAAGCCTCATGTGAGACACAGGAGAGCGATTCCTTAGCTCACATTTGGGCTGATAGGAGAGCAGAGAAGCCTGAACACAAAGGTGTGCTGAGATCAAGACACCCAGAGACCTATATTTCCTGGACACAGAGGACCAAGGAACCTGCCAGAGGCTGACATGGAGGGACACCTGCTTAAGGTACTTCCTGAGACTTTGGGGTCTGAGGCTGGTAATGGGAATATCCATCCAGTCCTGCAGATAGGGTCTGGGGAAGTAAGTTAGCCCTTACAAAGATATAGGGGTTTGTTATTTTGTTGTTTTTGTATGTTTTGCCTGGATAAAGGAACAGGCTCTATAAAGCCAAGATATTATTTCACACAAATCAGCCTCCATTATATGTACCTCTGCAGACATCTCTTACAGAGACTTAGATGGACTAATAAACCCCTTTTCCAGGTTTTGCTTTATGTATTGTTGTAATACTTTGGTCTCTGGACTGGACAGCGGATAAATAGGCCCAAAGGGAATAGTAGCACCAGGTGTCAGATCAATAGGACAGTCATATGCACGATGCAGAAGTAACGTTTCAGCATCCTTTGGGTCAAATGCACCCCGAAAGTCAAAATATTTAGGGGGCAGCAAGTTTGTTACAACCTTATCTTGAATCGAACAGGAAACTTTCCATACAGTATCAAGGGGTGCTGAAATAGGTCTGCATGGAAAACAATTCTGAACACAGTAGGTAGAAGAAAAAACAAAGGGTTCAAACAAAACAGTCAATAATAGTGTTACGCAACCTAAGCCATAGCAAGTCAAGAATGACAGTGAAATTAGGAGCCGAGATTACACCCAAAGAAATGTACTCAGTGATCATGGGAGGCCAGGAGGAGTGGAATCATTTGCATCGTAATGGGTCCAGATTTTAATTGAGATCCATTTATTGACTTCACCGGTGCCGCTTCAATTTTCTTTAATGGCAGAATGTGATGTTCTTGTACATAATGTTCATCAACATTTTCCGATGTGCCTGAATCATATGAGGCATCTAATTGACAAGGAGACAGACCTGGGCGATGTAACATCACCGATAACGTAAAAAGCGAAAGGTAGCCACTTTCTCACAGGAAGCTTGACCGGATGTAGCCACTTTTGGGGTAGAGTCATAATAAAAAGCAAGAACACAAACTTTTTACCCCCTAAAAACAGCTAAAAGACAAAAGCAGGAATTTACTATAACAGCAATGTGGGTTATCGCACCCTGATCAAAAATTCACTGTCATTTACAGTAAGTCCATGGTAGTTATTGCCGGATCAGAGTGCAGTACCCCTTGGAGCTCCTTATTTACGCTTTGGTTTGATTGACTTCTTTCACTTTGTTGTGCCCTCTCAGTTCTCCTACTTTTAAGAAGTATTTAACAGTTTAAGACTTCTCAATCACATAATGATTCTCAATCACTTTCTGTCTGAATAGTGAATAATATTGCTCCGTGATTGAGTAAGAAGTACCAGAAATGTGAGCTTTTTCTGCTTATAATCTCAATGTCCTCTTCCAATTCTTTCAGATATTTGGTGCTCGAACATGTTTCCGGTGGAGAACTTTTTGACTACTTGGTTAAAAAGGGCCGGCTAACTCCAAAGGAGGCTCGCAAATTCTTCCGACAAATCATATCCGCTCTGGATTTCTGTCACAGTTACTCCATATGGTAAGTAAGAATTGTTGTTACTCTAAGAGCCGGACAATGACGTACATCGAGTTGTTCAGCGTAGTGTTGGGTAAAGATGGAAATGAAGCAGTTAGGATCCAGCATTTTGATCTGGAGCAAGGAGCATTGATGAACAAACGTTAATTTGTTCATCACAGGGCAGATGGGAAAATTCATTTGTCGGGTTGATCAGAAACGGAAGAGCGGAAAAGACTGATTGTATCCAACTCCTCTTATGCTTCTGTGTTTCTCTTTTCAACCATGGTCAGCCACAGAGACCTGAAGCCTGAGAATTTATTGTTAGATGAAAAAAACAACATCCGGATAGCGGATTTTGGAATGGCGTCACTGCAGGTCGGCGACAGTTTACTTGAGACCAGCTGTGGGTGAGTAACTATAGAATTCATGGATTTTTTTGGGGAAGAGTGAAGAATTCCCTGAAGTATTATAAATGTAGGACATATTTCGCTAAATATTCTAGTTTTCCTTCTTTTTATAGAAAATGTAATTTCCTTAGGTATACCTGGTACAACTTTGCATCACTGTACATCAGGGGTGGCCAACTCCAGTCCTCAAGAGCTACCAGCAAGTCAGGTTTTCAGGCTATCCCTGCTTCAGCACAGGTGGCCCAATCAGTGGCTCAGCCGAAGACTGCACCACCTGTGCTGAAGCAGGGATTTCCCGAAAACCTGACTTGTTGGTAGCTCTTGAGGACAGGAGTTGGCTTCCCATGCTATACATTATGTTCTGTCTACTGCTATGTACATAACCATATATTTTCTGCGTTCAGCACCCTCATAGTTTGCCCACAGTATATGCTTCAAACTCTAAAGGAGAGAGAGAGTGTGTGTGTGTGTGTGTGTGTGTGTGTGTGTGTGTGTGTGTGTGTGTGTGTGTGTGTGTGTGTGTGTGTGTGTGTGTGTGTGTGTGTGTGTGTGTGTGTGTGTGAAATATTCAGATAAAGAAAACAATCTGATTAACACAGTTCTTCACTTTATCCTCCAGTTAACTTCCTTATTCTTTCTCTGTCTTTCCCTTTCCCGCTTTCATTTCACGTCTTACTCCTTTGTGCCCAGGTCTCCTCACTATGCATGTCCAGAGGTGATCAAGGTAAGTCTAACTCCCCTCCACCTTTGCTATGGTATTCCATTCTTCTCTAATCTTCCTTACTAAAGTGTCAAAGTCACCACATCTGCTTCATTTGATTCTACAGTAAGTGTGTAAAGGTTGACACACACTGGGCATGGAGATCAACTGTTATCATCTAATGTTGGACTATTTCACTGCAGCATTAGCACCGGTTCTCGTTCATTTTTGTATTGTTTTTTTATATACTGTAAAGAATGGTTTGTGTTGCAACATGAGAGGGGGGATTTTAAGTGGTCATATGCTGTGCTCCCAGCAGTGAATGATATATAGAGTAAAGGAGACTTTCCAGGCTTCATGGTGACATACAACCTGACACCATACGGCATAAGGGCAACAGTGATTTGAAATGCAGTGACATACTGACTTGACACATCGCTGAAGGCATGTGGCATATTGTTGTAGGTATGCAGAGGCAAGCTCTTGCTCTTCTAAGAATGGAGCGTCACTGCATCCAGAGAGCATGTAGGAGGCTGAGTCTTCCTGACAGTCTGAGGATGCCGGTAGAGACATCTCTGGTTCGTTTTAGTTGCAACAGATCTGACATACGTGGACTTGTATGTATGCATGCTAAATAAAGCAGCATGCACTCTATTTCATTCTTACGTGGCGTCACAACTAAAGGAGTGACCGACCCATTCAATTGGAAATTAAATTGTGAAAAATAAAGCAGAAATCAATATTAACAACAGAGAAACGATCCATTGCACTGGCTTTATGCAAGGGGGCACTGTGTGCATGTGTATATATGAAAAGCAGCCTAATATTGACCTGCTTGTAGTGGGGGTGGGGAGGGGGGGTGGGCTGGGGTGAGGGACAGAACTGAGCGAGACTGCCACTGGGTAAAAACTGCCGAAAAAGTTAATACTAAATGTTTTCAGGGAACATCACTAAAATCTTTGGGGATCGCTGATGACCCAGGACCAGTTTGAGATCCTCCGAAGTATCCCATTTTTTTATTTTAATTTTTTAAATAGTGTGTATACGTTGATGCCACTAACAGCCCACATGCTGCCAATGGATGGCCTCTTTGTTGTATATATTAGTTGTATGCTATAACGTTTTACGTTTTTTGTGTGTATTGAAATGCTCGAATTACTATTTTCTTATGCCCTCCATTATATGGTACTAATGCTGTTCAATAAATGAGGGTTTTAATATTCTATGATTCAATGTCCTTCTTGTTAGCTTTAGTTGCATAAAACTAATATAGAAGAACAATCAGACACATTGAATTCCTGCCCACAATCCCAAATCATGGCTTCTGTTATGGCATTGGCAGTGGGTCCCAGACTTTGTCCTCCTCCTTCAGAGGCTGTTGGTTCTCCTTGTCAGCTACCACACAGCTAGATATAAAATGACAATATTACATCATTTAAACAGGTATTGACACTTGGATCTGCATACCTATTGGCACTGCTTCATATGTCCATTAGAGCAGTTGATTTTCTGATGATGCCCATGTTGGTGCATGCTCGTTAATACTTTCGTTTGAACAATTTTTTAGCTGAAACTATTGTTCATATTATTTTCTGAGATTATCTCAATATCACCTTTTGGCAGTTTAGTTGAGAAACCTGGTTGATTTTCTGACTCTGGTTTAGGTCATCTTTATAAGTAGAAGATAGACAGGGTAACATTTAACTGGGCAAAGAAAACTTGGGCGCAAACTCCAATAACGGCAAGATGTGTATATAGAGAATAAAGTTGGCAGATATTACCTTATATAATTCCCCTAAATGGTCGCCAATGTTGGAGACATATGAGAAAACGGGCTCCTGCAGCTCAACCCCACTAGGATCACTCCAGGATCCTTGGAAATAGGTATAGAAAAGCCAAATAGGGGAGCACAGAATAAATAAATGAATAGAAATTATACACTGTGTGTACAAAGATTTTTGTAGCCAACGGTGGATTGGCTAATGAATTAACCACCCCACCACAAGCACAAAGACGTGCACAAGGGTTAAATACCACAGTCAATGCACTTCCTTTCAGTGGTTGACAAATCACCAAAAAATGTACTCGCCACACAAAAAAATCTACTCGCCACCTAGTACCAAACGTGTGCTGCTTGGGCCAATATTTACTCGCCCGGGGTTTAAATCCACTCGCCCGGGGCGAGCAAATGTATAGGTTTGTCGAACACTGGCAATGGGAAAGGAGGGATGTGGGAATAATACTATAAATATCTCTACTTACACGGCCATGTGTCAGCAGTAAGTGCATCAAAGGTTTCTTTATCTTTAACCCTCTGCTCAGTCGGCGCCTTCGTGGTGGTTCCCACTGATCCCCCAGTGGGTGTAGATAATAGGACCCCCTCATCGTAGGATGTACTCCCGCAATTAATTGCAAGGCATGAAAAGTGTGTCAGGTTAAAACTCAAAGTATTTAATAACAAAATGAATAATCCACACTCACATAGCTAAAACGTCCTAGGCGGCGACTGCAAAGTCCGAACACACTGCGGCAGCAAAGTGTCCCCGGTACACAGTCTTGGGGCACAACGGAAGCGCAGACCAGACGGACTGCTACGGTGGCCTCCTTAGATCAAGCAGCCAGAAGGCTGAACTGTCACAAAACCGCCAAAATAGATATTCAGTACACCACATATAACCATGTACACAACACACAATGTGCAATTGCTAAGCTTGCACTTACCTTACAATGTCATACTGTAGTTAAATCTCATCAAACGTCACAATATTCCATTACGGAACCTACATGCAAGTTAATGTGTCTAATGGTTACAAAAGCTTTGATCTTAAAATGCCACATTGTTAAATCTGAATCAATCTAGCAATGATCAAAAAGGAAAATCCCCATCCAATTTACAATGTCCCCTAGCTAAATGTGTAGCATAATAACTAGAGCAGAAGTAGCTTGGCAGTGTACCATTATTAAACTATCCCCCGTCATACAGTGAAGAAGTAACGGGAAAAAATAAACATTAACACACAACAGATGACTAAAGGAAATCACAGCGTGTTTTGTTTTTTTTAGGGGGAGAAGTACGATGGGCGTCGGGCTGATGTATGGAGCTGCGGAGTCATTCTGTTTGCGCTTTTAGTGGTATGACGCCTCACTCTACTCCGTAGCATAGAAAAAGATAACAGCAATTTAATTTTTATTTTCCTTATTTTGTGTATTATAATGTTTTGGATTGATTGGGTGTGCATTTAAAGCAGATTAGTAATGACCACCATAAAATACCATTTAATGGCCAACAGTGTCTCCTGAGTAGGAAAGCTGAATATAATTTTTTTTAGCAGTGCAAAAATATAATGTATAAATTTATGTTTAGGCAGTAGTATACTTTATGGGCTAAATATTAAAAGTAGTGGGATATTAGTACACTTGTGGGTTGATATCTACCACATCACAAAGACCATTCCATAACCATGGATTAGGTTCTAAAAATAAATTAGGGTTGCTATAGATAATCAATTATGTGGTTTAATTATGGTTTGCAGAAGGTGTTAATAAGAGCCCAGTGACTCCCTCTTGTCTACATCCTTCACTATTTATTATCTGTGACTATTTATCCTTTAAATTACGCCATGAAAGGGCTTGTAGGGTGTCTTCCAGCAGCAGAAGCAGTCTTGCGGAATAGCACCACTTAGTAAATATGGGCCAAAATGGTCTTAGAAGGCTCAGTATTAGAGCCAAACATCTGCTGATAATCCAGTATATCTATGTTCATGCACTTTATCTACCTGCAACTGTGCTAAGATCATACATTTAAACTTGCCTTCAATGCAATGGTGTTACCCTTCTATTCCTATACACTTAACTTATTCCAGTGATCTCCGTTGGGTTACCTAGAAATGGTTTGTCTCCGTATACTGGAATTTCCCCTAATATCCAGGTAGATAAAAAAAAATCCTCTTATCTTCCGGGTGAGAAGTTATGAGAAATATTTGGATGACAGGACAGTAGAAATACAACATTATCAACATTTTATGATTACTAACCCGGATTAATGGACAAGAAGGACTACATTATTTCTTTATCTTGCAGGGAGCGTTGCCATTCGATGACGATAACTTGCGTCAGCTTCTAGAGAAGGTGAAGCGTGGGGTATTCCATATGCCCCATTTCATCCCACCGGACTGTCAGAACTTGCTGAGGGGTATGATTGAGGTGGAGCCGGAGAAGCGTCTCAGTGTTAGTACCAGTGTTCCTTTACACGGGCCTTCTCCTCACTTCCTCCCCTCGCTTCTTTGGCTGCACTCTCTCCTCGAAACTTCTCACCTTTCCCTTCCACCCTCATCTCACCGTTTCCTTCACCCTCATCTCACCGTTCCCTGCACCCTCATCCCACCTTTCCCTGCACCCTCATCTCATCTTTCCCTGCACCCTCATCCCACCGTTCCCTGCACCCTCATTCCACCTTTCCCTGCACCCTCATCCAACCTTTCCCTGCACCCTCATCTCATCTTTCCCTGCACCCTCATCCCACCGTTCCCTGCACCCTCATTCCACCTTTCCCTGCACCCTCATCTCATCTTTCCCTGCACCCTCATCCCACCGTTCCCTGCACCCTCATTCCACCTTTTCCTGCACCCTCATCCAACCTTTCCCTGCACCCTCATCTCATCTTTCCCTGCACCCTCATCCCACCGTTCCCTGCACCCTCATTCCACCTTTCCCTGCACCCTCATCTCATCTTTCCCTGCACCCTCATCCCACCGTTCCCTGCACCCTCATTCCACCTTTCCCTGCACCCTCATTCCACCTTTCCCTGCACCCTCATCTCATCTTTCCCTGCACCCTCATCCCACCGTTCCCTGCACCCTCATTCCACCTTTCCCTGCAACCTCATCTCACCTTTCCCTGCACCCTCGTCTCACCTTTCCCTGCACCCTCGTCTCACCTTTCCCTGCACCCTCGTCTCACCTTTCCCTGCACCCTCGTCTCACCTTTCCCTGCACCCTCGTCTCACCTTTCCCTGCACCCTCGTCTCACCTTTCCCTGCACCCTCGTCTCACCTTTCCCTGCACCCTCGTCTCACCTTTCCCTGTACCCTCGTCTCACCTTTCCCTGCACCCTCATCTCACCTTTCCCTGCACCCTCGTCTCACCTTTCCCTGCACCCTCGTCTCACCTTTCCCTGCACCCTCATCTCACCTTTCCCTGCACCCTCGTCTCACCTTTCCCTGCACCCTCGTCTCACCTTTCCCTGCACCCTCATCTCACCTTTCCCTGCACCCTCACCTTTCCCTGCACCCTCACCTTTCCCTGCACCCTCACCTTTCCCTGCACCCTCATCCCACCTTTCCCTGCAATTTCTATGCATTGTCCCCTTTACAGCGTATTAGTAAGGTCCGTTTCTTACACGTCCCTCTTGCTTTTGCAGCTAGACCAGATCCAGAAGCACTCATGGTATTTGTAAGTATCAACAAGAATTTTCTTCGCTTCAACTTTGTTGACTGTTTCATTTACATATCGCCATATGTGCCGCACACTGTGACAGAGCACATAAAGTCATAATAAAATATGTTATATGAATATCAATCTTACCCTAAGACAGGGGTGGCAGCCTCCAGTCCTGAAGGGCCACCAACAGGTCAGGTTTTCAGAATGACTGAGCCACGGTTTGAGCCTCCTGTGCTGAAGCAGTGATATCGCTAATAACTGGCCTGTTAGTGGCCTTGAGGACTGGAGTTGGCCACCCCTGATCTAAGAGATAACTTGACACTATAGTCCTTTTGCTACTATTCTCACGTATATGATATACGCTGAAGCATTTATAAAATGTCATTTATGCACAGGTTTTCTCAGACAATTCACCCAGAAGTGACTTCACACAGAGATCTCAGGTGTTTTTTGTAACCTTTTAGGGTAAAATATATGCCAGGTCTGTTATGTTTCCAGCCTTATATAACATTTGATATACTGTATCAGAAAGCAAGAGAGATTTTCTTGCTTGAAATATTACAAGCAGAAAAGGGAAGTACGTCTGCCATTGTGGAACAGTTTGGTTAAGTCCTCTTTTTAGTGCGGTTGCAGTTCTAGTTACTGTATTATAAGAATGACGTACAAAAACCACAGAAAGTACTTAGGCAACCAACTTCCTTTGTTAATAAAGTATATTACAAAGAGCTAGGACTTCACTTGGAGCTGAGGCCTCTTGGGTATAAAATATATAAAAGTAATGTATCAAGAATTAAATGAAGGCTTGGTGATACAGAACTGGAGTTTACAAAGCTTAGGAGACAGTGCAAAGCTGGTAGATGGCATTTCAAATTGGTCGCAATGTATTGGTAATGCCCACCACTGGGTTTGTTGAGAGGTTCTCTCGTTTTTCATGTTTAGGGTTCATGGGGGAACATGTTTTAATAAAGAAATGTTTCACTCTGTATCCGTTAGCTACTGTAGTGGGTTTTGCTGCCTTGATCCAGGTAAACAAAATAGGACATTGTAAGACCACTAAGTAAAGCCATCTAGTAGAGACTCGGCCTCGTTCACAAATGCGGGGGGGGGGGTACTTTTGTGAAAAAGTTAAAAGTTCAAAAAATTATTTTGACCAAATTTCTGTATATTTTGATTTTTTTTCATACTTCTTGAAATATTCAAAGCAAACCCAATTGATTTCAAGTACAACCAAAACCTGCATTTTTTTTAGAACGAAAACCAGAATACCCGTGATAGTGCCCTCCCCTCATTATCACAGGAGTGTTGTCAAGCCTCATTATGTTTGTGTGAAAGCACTTTTTCGTTATGACAAACCCAAGCCATTGGGATTCTGTTACCTTTACACCTCATTTATACAACTGAAACCATAGGCTCATTGCACTTCCCAAATCACAATTTCATTAGAGACTGAATTGCAGTGGTTACAAGTAATAATCTAATTACAAAAAGGACATAAAATATGTATAAAGAGCAAATGCTTTAATTTGATCCATATAAGCAGAGTCCCCTTGACTGGCAGGCGTTGTTAATTTTTGGGACTTGACATAATAGGAACTCGAGACCCACAGCGTTGGGTTTGGTCTGTCCAAACAAAACGCTGGTTTGCTTGGTCCCTATACCCTCGTCAGCTCTGCACAGGATAATGACAATGAGGAATTACAGGGTTATATTCAAATCCCTCACAACTGAAATGTTGTGGAATAAAATACCTTATCATTTTTAGCTCTTCAAACTGTGAAGTGTTTAAGAACATAAATAATCATTATACTGTATCAAGCTGACGAGATGAGTTTTAGCACAGAATGTATAAATACATTTTAATTTCATTAACACAAATGATAATCCTAAATCCCTCGAGAAAGCAATAAGAAGATTTCTATATCTTGTTGTTTTCACAATCATCATCTTGTTATAGTCTTATTATTCTTTATCTTGCCCGAGGTGCTCGCGTTGCTTTGTAATGTGTTACTGACTTATGCAACTGCATTGCGCGGAATATAGTCTCACGTGTAGGACCTCAGTATGATTCCTCATTGATGAAGGTCGCTGAGTGACAGAAGTAGGGGAGCATGTTTGATTTGAGGTTCAAAAAGGGGATCATTTGAAATTAATTCTACTTGGGATTCTACTTGGGGGGGAATTGTGATTTGTGAGTTGATTCCTTATGAACAATTTGGCATTCCTTTTAGAGGGGCTCACAAGGTGAAGATTTCTTGGGTACAGTCGGCCACAACAAATGAGACCTATTTAAAATCCCCAATAGGCTATGAACTTGTGGTCACTTTTTCTTAATGCTTAGTGCTTAATTTGAAGATATTTAGAGACGGTATGTAATATTAACTTAATAATATATCGGGAAAATATCTCTCCATCAGTAACCCATTTACATTATTGTTAGACCACCAAACATCCAGCCTATCCTATTCACATAGACATTAAATTCATAATATATATATATGCAAATATAACTGTATGCTCATCTGCATGTCTTAGGCAGGTCTGCAACCCCGCCTTTCCCCATTATCACCCAGCATACAGCACTTCCACTGCAGCAAGGGATTCTGGGAAATGACATGCAAATGAGCACATACATTATATATATATATATATATATATATATATATATATATATATATATATATATATATATATATATATATATATATTATATTATATTGCACTGCAATGCTGTGCCCATTAGTAATTATATAATTGTCACATTGAAATCTGGATTTCTTGCATTTAATACCGCAGCCTTCAATAATTAAGCTCAGACTTCATAATGTTTGGAATATTAAATGAGCATTTACTCCTACTCATGTTTTTTTTTTTGCCCCCATTTTTTTAAACCGTGGGAGCCAGGGGTCTCCCTGAACCAAACACCACTATTTTCAGCTCTGGTGAGCCCCTCCTTCAGGGAAAACAAAATGGCTGCCAAATCTCAGACCAATTATAAGCTGCAACATGTGACTTACAGTTGTATGGCCATTTAAATCACTTAAAAAAAAAAACAGGACGCAACACTGGTAACTTCACCAGTAATTATCTATCTAGGCAACCGAGGGGTCCCAGAGCTGAAAATAGTGTCGTTCATCTCTGGAGGACCCTCTGGTTTCAATCCTGAGTGTAAACAATTGAGATTAGTTATGGTGTATTGCTCCTTTCATCTTTTTTTTACTGCCAGAGAGACCAGTAACTGTATGCAATTCACAGAATTGTTGCAGACCTCTCTGGCAGGAATAACATTAATCGGCAATGAGATTGTAAAATATTATTTTCCATCTCAATAAAATCAATCAATTGCCTCACTAGTTGTGAATCAAATCACTTTCACAGGGTAAACAAATCATTTGTAGGGTGGTGCATTTTTAAGGGAGCCTTTAAACTCTCATTTCTGATGTACACAAGTTCTTCAATATAGGATTTTAATTAGGTGTCAAAATACTGGATTGTCCTGGTACAATTAGAAATTTGCCGCACAAACACTTTTGACTCAACTTAGACAATTACCTGATGTTATAGCAGGCCGAGGAAATGGGGAACCCACTCGTTAGCTGAAAGAAAGGAACATGAGTGTAGTTCTAGGAATGATAACCCAAGGCATGTGCTCAGAATAAAAAGGAACAGATCTTTGCTGGTTGTTTTAAGCCAACAGCAAGAAACATGAAGTGGCTGTATCGGGTTCCCGTTTCATGCTCTGATTTAAGGACTACCGTATCTAACTGAAATAAATGGTTCATTCTCACGGCCTTGTTTTATTTTTTTTCCAATAATGACCTCATCTGTTTCTCAACAAGTTATAGCTGCAATAACACACTCTGAGATGTGTACAGTGATTATTGGGGGATGATGCCCTTTGGTGCCTTGAGTGGTATTATTGACGGCACAATCAAGTGGTGTAATTATTGCCAATAATCGCTAACCCTGCAGTTTATTACTGCATACTTATTCTGATGCCCCTACTACAAAAACATGTTGGCTTTCAAATGGTTAATGCACATTGCAAGCACCACTCGTGTGCAGTCGACAGATTGCCGTTAGCATTTGTTTAAATGCTGAGTGACTGAATATTATGGGTGAAGTACTGTATCTGCCAAAGTTAAAGCACATATTGTTGTTAATCATGCTTGATGGGCTCTTACTTATAGAATCCTTTTGTGTAACGGAGAAAAAGGCAGAACACCCATCATTATCCTGAGCATTGATCAAAGTTGGTGCTGAACCATACATTGTAATACAAACCATCTGTGCAATTCAGCCTTTGTCCAATATATTCCATTATATCGGTGCAATGGACTCAGTATAATGTGGGAAATATTGTCATGCTTTGTGATTTACCATTACACCCACCATAAAATAATGAACATCTCTATATTCTACATCTGAGGCATTAATCTTCTCAATTGTTTTAATATAAATAACAGCATTATAAGCATGATTCCACAATATACTGATCTCAGTAATGATCCACAATCTGTAAGTGTGCTTGAAATTTGTGTGTGTGTATATATATATGTATATGTATCAAAGATCACTTGTGAGCACATTCACGTCTTAGACAGGTCTGCAAATGTATATGTATATGTAAACCTCCTTATCCGGCTCTAAAAAACGTCACATCAGATTAACTATATACAATAGCAGTGCTCAGTCTCTTAGGCTGAGTCCATAGAGGGGGTAGCAGGGCTGAGGCGCGCTGACGCTGAGGCTCGCCTGCTGAAATCTGCGCGATTTCATGCCCATGCAGGCGAGCCAGCGGGCGCGATCGGGAAATGGGGGGAGACTGAGGGAGGCGGGGCAGTGACGTCTCTGGGCCAATCGCCCGCGACGCACCGACGTCAACGTCACAGCGCCCAAGTCACGGCGACGTGACGTTGACGCTGCTCCGCGCTGATTGGATGTTTTCAGCCGACAGTGCTCTGAAAAACAGCTTGGCTGTCGGCTGAAAAATCCAGCGCCTCAGCACGCCTGCGGACGCTCGCGTGAGCCCCCTCTAAAGACATCCTCATGGAGGATGCAGGGGCTCAGCGCGGAGCGTCCACACGGCTCAGCGCGGCCTGTCCTTCTATGGACTCGGCCTTAGGCCTTTGCAGGGTGCTGGGTAGGTGTAGGTTGAGCGTGGATAAGCAGATAAAAAGAGATGGGCGCCAGGAACTTTTATAAAAACAAAAAGGTGCTTTATTTGGAAACGTTGCATCTGGACAGAACTCGTGGTAACCAATAATATTCTGGACTTCATCTCCTGGTAGCTCTCACTCCTTCGTTTGGGAGGTACTTGACGTGAGGGCCCATTATAACGCATATACTGTTTGGGGGCGCTTACAGGCTACTATGCATTGAGAACCCGCTGGATGGGCAGGTCCTATATGAATGTGGGCTGCAGTGTCGGCAACTCAGTGAGGACAGTGACGTCAAGGGGACCCTATGAGACCAGGACAAGTGGCACTCCTCTTCCACAGCTTAAGGTCTCCATTCCTCTAACACAGGGGGCGCAAACTTTTTTCCCTGCGCCCCCCTGCCGGCGGTCCCCTCTCTTCCGTGCCCCCCTAACCACCAATGACCCGCCCTCCGGCGTCATGACATCACATTGCCATAGCAACGTGACGTCACATGACCTCGCGGCGTCCTTTTGCCGCCGCGTTGCCATGGCGACGCAAGAAGGAAGCCGCCTGAGTCACGGGTAAGTATGGTTTACAGAGGCCCTGCAGCTCCCCTGGCACTTAATTTAAGTGCCTTCGGGAAGTGCGCGGGGCCTCTGTAAACCCCGCGCCCCCCCCCCCGGCAGTCTCGCGCCCCCCCTGGGGGTCGCGCCCCACAGATTGCGCACCGCTGTTCTAACAGGCACAATCTTTAAAGGACTTGTTCCTAATGGAAATCAACAAAAGGTGACAGGACACATCTTAATACACATAACTATACACACATACCTATTTGCAGGACTCACAGTGAGGACCCCAGTTAGAACTCTGAAGAACCTGCTTCTAGAACATAAGGGGCTGCTATATATACCCTTACATCTACATCATATGGTGGGGGGGGGGAGGTCACCCGTGTGAGCCAACATAGTTAACCCCTTAATGCAACTAACCCTTTACAGAACTAGCAGTCCCTAAAGAGGGGGCATACTTGTATACTTGTATATATGTTGTGTAAAAAATAAAATAAAGAAAAAGAACCAATATATATATATATATTAGTTCTTTTTATTGCTTTATTTTTAAGCTGTGTCAACAGCAAGCATTAGCTTATGAGTTCCATGTAAGAATGGATTTCAGGCAAAAGGTGACACGGTGTGCTCATTCGCATGTCATTTCCCAGAATCCCTTGCTGCAGGGGAAGCACTGTATGCTAGGTGATAATGGTGAAAGGCAGGGTTGCAGACCTGTCTAAGGCTGAGTCCATAGTAGGACCAACAGCGCTGAGCCGTGCGGACGCTCCGCGATGAGCCCCGTCAATGAGGATGTCTTGAGAGGGGGCTTCCGCGAGCGTCCGCAGGCGTGCTGAGGCGCAGAGATTTTCAGCCGACATCAGAAATTGTATCTGAGTGCGCTGTCAGCTGAAAATCTCCAATCAAAGCGTCACGACGTCAGCGCTTCGCGGGCTATTGGCCCCATGATGTCAGTGTTCCTCCTCCCGATCGCGCACGCTGGCTCGCCTGCAAGTCCATACAATCGCTCCTGATTGAGCAGGCGAGCCTCTGTGTCAGTGCGGAGGAGCGCTGTCGGTGCTTCTATGGACGCAGCCATAGAATGTGCTCACAAGTGATTTATATATACTATGTTAGTCCTGTTGCGATATATGTATATATATATATATATATATATATATATATTGTGACAAACAGCTTACTCCGGGGCTCCGTCGTTTGTCCGGGACTGTTAGAACACGGTCTTTTAGGGTAGGTCAAATGATGAGGCGTCACGTACTGTTCCTTTAAACAGGCTATGCCTGGTTTATTCAGTCCCAGGCACTGAGACTGCCACAGTGCATACAACAGAGACACATCAAAACAAAAGCTGCTCACCTGAGCGATAACTTAACTTAGATTTCCCTAACTCAGGGTGGAAGTGGCTTTTCCACTTCCAACAACAAAACAAGGTACTTTTGCAGTCTTAGACAAATGAACAGAATGATTGAACCTGTTTGGGGAAGAGGCTTCTCCCCTCTGTAGTTCAGCAGCCTTCCAGCCTCCAGGGCTCTTGGGGAGAGGGGAGAGCAAACAGGAAACAGGTCTAATATACCTGATCTCTAATCAGCATGACAGGTGACAGAAAACAGGCAGCAGACAAACTGTGGAATGGAGTGCATGTACCACAAGGCTGCCCTGTTCAGCCTAGACAGGACAGAAACTGTTCAGTATCCTGGGAGCCCTGTATATGGAATTTATTACCATCCCCTGGTTTCTGTCACAATATATATACACGCACACACGAGCCTGACGAATAGAGATGTGCGAAAGATTATCGCGATTTGGATACGCCTCAGATTGACAAATTCTTTTGGTCCGCAGATCAGTCTCAAAAAGAGCAATTCACTTTTTCTGAAATTTTTGTTTCTATCACTGACAATCCACGCAATGGATTAATAATTCAACTCAAAACGTGATCCATGGATGAGGAGGAGGAGTAAGTAGAGGTACACCCAGTTCATCCATTTTTCATAAAAAATATTATTATTATTATTATTAATGGGATTCTAATAAGTGTATATGGGGAGTCAGAACGTCTAATTACTACCTGGTTTTAATCAACGCTAGTGGCTCTGGAATTACCGCAACTGGCCAGCTGTTGGCTCCACACAATGCAGGGTTAATTATCTCCTTGACTAGTGTGCAGTTACTTATGTGATCTTACCCTCTGTCAATTTTGGTATTATATATTAGTCCAATTTGAATGTTGAACATCTAGTAGTAGTGGTGTCCAAACAAGCCCTTAAGTGCAGTTTGTGGTGTGCCAGGCAGGCAGTGCCACACCCATTCCTAACATCTCTGTCAGAATTGACAATTGTCATCTGGCAGCCACCCATCAATTTCATAATGTCCATGTTGTATGTATAAAAAAAAAAAAAATCAGCAACACGTTCAATAGACATAAAAATGTATGCATAGTTTTGATAAAAAAGGACTCTTACAGCTCCGAGTCTGGATATTTTATTTTAAAAAGTACTTAATATGATAGAGCGGTTGCCAAATCCCACTCTCTCTCCCATTCCCAGGGCACTAGAGGTTGGGTATGTGGCAGGGGGATAACGGTTGTATACTAGGTGCAGCAGTTAAACAAGGCAACATGATTGACACACATTTCTTGTCTAGCACACGTACTCTATTTAATTAATAGTCACGTTTTTCCTAGCTCAATGTAGGAATGTGCATAGCATTTATTTGATTGACAGAAAAAAATGTGCTCACCGTAAACAATGTTACATTTTTTATAACAAAAATGATGTTACTCCAGCTGTAATAATTTACAATGGATTAAATTGCCTGCTTTTTTTTTTTTACATTTCCTACGATGCATTAATGTTCTATACTTTTTTCTTACATTACAGTGACGGATTATAAATAAACACAACCCGCAGAATGGATTTAGTTTAATCCCGCCGGGGGGTTATTTTAAAGCCACACAACCGAGCCACATAGGGGTTTTTAAGTAAAATTGGAACAATGCGTCTGCGGATTCTACCCCGCAGAACGGATTTTGAAGGGAAAGCCTGGAAAATTTCGGGGAATGGATTTGGACTGGTTCATCCATCTTTACTGATGAACTAAGAGGACATATAAATAAGAATCATACATTATTCTCTTGCTGGAGAGACATGATGTAGCTGTTCTTCTCTTCTTAATGTTATGTTTAACATTTGGTGAACAGATTATGACAGACTTCTTGTGGCGATAACACAGAGAGAAGGTGATAAAATAGCTAACTCCTTCTGAAGGAGGCATTCACTTCCTGGGTTATAAAGCTGTGAAGACAGGGCTGGCTGGGAGTTTGTCGAGGCTCTGTGCCGGGGGTAGTGTACGGGGCCTCTTACCTTCTCTGGCATCTGCTCCAGCCATGTCGTGTTGTGATAACATTGCGTGACCATGTGGCGTTGTGGAGTCACGTTGTCATGGCGATGCATCATCACAAGGAGAGGATGAGGAGAAGAAGAGATACCGGAGCTTACAGAGGCCCACGTGCTCTCCCCCGACAATCAGTTTACATGTTCCAGGGAAGAGCGCGGGGCCAGTGTAAGCGCGGGTCTCGGTGCAGTGGCAAGCCGGCCCTACGTGAATTGAATATCCTTGTAGCTCTGTGAATGTTCATATGGATCCTGCATATTCCTAGATTCAGGCAGCACAGGATTTACTGCTATACCAACATGCATCCTTAACATGCCTCAGAGTCACAGGGTTGTAATAAATTGATCGGGACCTCCAGATAATTAGTTAGGGTTTGAAGTAGAATGTAAATGACCTTTTCATTCTATATTGTCACTGACTCAAAGCACCGTGGTATCTTTCTCCAATGCATGCATTTAATGGAGTTTACGGATACAATATTTTACACCATTTCCAAATATGGGAAATAAAAAGTATAAATAAAATGTGACCAAAAAAGCACCAGGTGATTATAGGGAACCCTAATAGGTGATCCACATGAAAGTAGTTAATGTGATGTGCCCTGTAACTGTATGACTGACATAAGAGGGGTACAGTGAAAACACAAAGCAGTGTTTAATATATATATATATATACACAGTGTTCGACAAACCTATACATTTGCTCGCCCCGGGCGAGTGGATTTAACCCCCGGGCGAATAAATATTGGCCCAAGCAGCACACGTTTGGTACTAGGTGGTGAGTAGATTTTTTTGTGTGGCGAGTAGATTTTTTGGTGACTTGTCAACCACTGTATATATATATATATATATATATATATACACAGTGGTCGACAAATCACCAAAAAATCTACTCGCCGCCTAGTACCAAACGAGTGCTGCTTGGGCCAATAGGAGCTCGCCACGATGTTAAATCCACTCGCCCGGGGCGAGCAAATGTATAGGTTTGTCGAACACTGTATATATATATAATATATATATATATATATATATATATATATATATATATATATATATATATATATAAATATATATATAAAGCAGAAAATAGCCGTGTTAGTCCAGTTGCGATAGTGCAGAATAAATGAATTCTTCAGTATTAGGTGATACCTTTTTTATTGGACTAACAATTTATGTCATAGGACAAGCTTTCGAGAGTTCTCCTCTCTTCTTCAGGTCAGCAATACTGATATACAAAGGATTCTATGGCTAAAACAGTGTAGAGAAACAAAACAAAAAAAACCAGATATGTACTGTGGATAAGGTAGCTGTCCCCTGGCTTCAAACACTTTTAACACCCTACCTTATCTACAGTACATATCTGTTGTTTTTTTTTTGTTTTTGTTTCTCTACACTGTTTTAGCCATAGAATCCTTTGTATATCAGTATTGCTTGACCTGAAGAAGAGAGGAGAACTCTCGAAAGCTTGTCCTATGACATAAATTGTTAGTCCAATAAAAAAGGTATCACCTAATACTGAAGAACTCATTTATTCTGCACTATATATATATATATATATATATATATATATAATCAAAAAAATAAATAGATGATACCGTTCTGTGGCTAACGAAATGCTTTTATTACGCTATCATCTATTTATTTTTTTGATTATTGAAGCTCGGCTAACACGGTACTGATACCTCTACATATATATATATATATATATATATATATAACATATAAAATGAATAGACGATACTGTTCTGTGGCTAACAAAATGCTTTTATTTGTGCGAGCTTTCGAGATACAGTGATCTCTTCTTTCGACAATGTTACAATGGATAAAGCAAGAGAGGTTTTTACTTAAAAACAGTGCATCTTGGAATGTATCTGTGACTGAAGCCTATCCCTCCCCCCTGTACAGTATGCAATTTATGTCTTACGGTGTTAAATGGTCCCTGAATGTTAGTGATGTAAGAGTGTGTGTGTGTTTATGTGCAAATATAAATTTATAAAGTGCCCACAGTGTATACGGCGCTTTACAAAAGGTGTGTGTGGGAGTGTATTCCAATGGTGTGGGTAGGTATAGAAATGTAAGAGGCTGTTGCATTACTATTAATGTGTGTAGATACTATGTGGTCCCTATTGGTATATAGGGATAGAATTACATTGTACATATGTATGTGTAAGAGACAGCTGTGTGTGCATTCATATAGCGCAGTATGTATAGACATGGCCTTTAGCACTCATGGGAAGAGAGTTCTCATGTTTCAGAGTAGTGACTCATGAAACTGCGGTGTCAGTTTAGGCCACCGCTACTGTAAGTGTCCCGAATTGTTGCATAAATCTGTGTCTCTTGTTTGTATGATGAAGCTATTGCCTTGACTGTGGGGAAGAGATGAGAATTAGGAGCTATAAATCCACTCTGACTTGTTACAGGGGAGGAAAAAATGAACCTGAGCCCGAACAGCCCACCCCACGAAAAGTATCTATCAGGAGGATTCACTCAGTGAGCGAATTTGATCCAGATGTCTTAGACAGCATGCATTCTCTCGGCTGCTTCAGGGATAAAACCAAACTGAAACAAGAACTGCAGAATGAGGAGTGAGTATACTGGGGATGGACACAAGGGAACACTGTGGGGGTAGGAGGTTAAGAATAAAGGCAACGGGTCCTTGTTCAATAAGGTCCAAACTTTGAATGCGAATAGTCGAAAAATGGTATTCAATGGCATTGGCAAGTCAATGGCCGTTTTCGATCAATTGCACTGCGATAGGTCACTTTAGTCCTTATTGAATATGGGCTATATACGGGTACAGCGATGATTGTATTAGCTAGTGGAGCAAACTGAGCATTCTATGTGGTCCAAATGGGCTCTTCTGATGTCAGTTTCTATGGGTGACATAAGGACAGAGAAACAAGAAAGAAGCAAAGAGAGTAAGAAAGAGGAAGGTGATAGATCAAGCAAGACAGAAGAGAGCTACAAAAATAAGAATCGTGCTAATGTATAAAAATTGCATTTTGCTGTGAGGCTGACAAAGGCATTTTGAACAGATATCCACTATTGGGCAATGTTGACTGTTTTAGCATCCTTACAAACTTGGTTTGTAGATGATGCTTGATACCGTATTATAATGGAATGCATAACACTTTAGTCAATATATTAATTTTCCATGTGTTAAAAATTTGACACGAACACCTTTCCCCAACAACCTTGATGAACAAACTGTTTATATTTGAGATTTTTTGCTAAGTATCAAAACCCTTATACGTTGCACCCAAGCTGTACACAAAAGGCAGTCAAGACATTGGCATGGACTACATGAAAGCAAAATAAATGGGGAATGGGAAAAACATATATAAAGCAGATGTACAAGCTAGCAGCCCAAAAGTGGAAACGGAAGGGAATACATGATAATGAGACCAAGAGAGTGAGAACCTAGAAATAAAAGGAAAAATAAGTGGAGAAAATAAAGAAAAGAGGATTGAGTCGCATTACTAAATCCTGATTAGTACTAATAATGAATAATACAATTTTAATAAGTAATGCTAATAAATACATCCATGCATTGTGATTTTACATAAATAAAAGGTAGATTAGACTGTTGTGGAAGAATACTTATGAATGTTCTTAGGGTGTACAGTACCTGTATTGCATTTCCCTTCGCTGCTAATGGCTAGTTCCCTTCCCAGTGAAAACCAAGAAAAGATGATTTATTACCTTCTTCTTGATCGCAAAGAAAGATACCCCAGCTGCGAGGATGAAGACCTTCCTCCCCGAAATGATATAGGTAAAGGGTATAGCTTCCTCAGTGACCAACACAGCTCATCTACTTTGTCATGCATTATAGTAGTTTATTAAGAACAATAATGATTGTTATCATTTAATTGCAAGTTTTCAGCATATCCAGAAGAGGCTGCTTTTCGTGTTGGGAAGATCTTGTTGGCATAGATTGGAATGCACTCTTACTTGGAAGGTCTTATGGGTTTATTACATGGCGACAGGAAACAAATACAAAGGTTTCCTCTGTCTCATCTGAACTTTGTTCTTTCTATGTGCCTTTAATATTGAGACTTTTTTGTGCAGTAATACAGGCATAATTCCCTTAATAAACTCTGCATTATGTACAGTTTCTAACACTGGATGCAAGCAGAAGGGACCCAGTCCCGGGAGAGATTTGCTAACAATCTGAAAAAATGATTTTCATCCTAACTGTCCGTTGTGGGCTCCGTGCTGCTACAGAAGTTTCAGCTTCAGCCAAAGCCCATTGACAGTCACACAGTGTGGGGTTTAGGGTATATGTCTATGTTTGCTTTAATTGCTAAACTGGACACATATTGTAAACAGTGTGATGTAGATTAGGCAAATTGTGACATCTGCTGCTTTTTTGCCTCATCTCCTTGGGATACAGCTGTGAGGAATATACTTTAATCACAACACACAGCAGTAATCAGGAGAATATTCTATAGCTGAGCGCTGCCTTGTGTAGTCCAAAGCATAATGTTACAAACACATGAGAAGCATGTCTAATTAATACAGTGATAACCATCATTTATTGTATACTTTCTGTATATCACAGTCGTGGTCTACCAATGTTACTACAAACCCGTCCGTATGGGACAAATTATTGCTACTGTAAAAGTATTTAAAACCAGAGACAGAACATGAAACACAGACAGAGCTCAGTGCACATCCAGTGAAACTTATACACGGCACAGTGCCTAAATATATATGTATAGATACTGCTGCGACACACTTTATTCGAGCAAATACCCAGTATGTACCTGGCAGATACCTGGAATGCGCCGCTCCTCACCTCTGACAAGCCCCGTTGCATTTGCCTTCCCAGCCTGGGTTCATGCCTGGCTGATGGGCGGCTGATCTGTTAAATGATAATGATTAGGATTTAATAGGCTGCAATGCTTCGCGTGTCTACCAGATGGCATACATTCATGAATTGTAATGCAGTATATATATATATATACTGTGCAGTATTGCAGCCAGCGGGAATAAAATGCTTCAATCCCTGCCTGGAAAATAACTCAATGCACTCGGGCAGAAAACAGTCACAAACCTCAATACACCCGGGTATACCCGAATTCGTGGGACTAGCCGAGCTCGAATAAAGTGTGTCGCCAGTGTATCTATTAAATAAAATGGTCTTTTAGTTTAACATTTTGGCCAAAGTGTTGTAAGCCCCTGAGCCACTACACGGCAGACCACATCTCAAGGGTCCCTAACACTAATATAAATTCTTAATAACCTGTGCATTACCAGGAAGAATGATTTATAATAAATCTGTCAAAATGAGTTGCATAGTTCTAAGTCTGATTGAAGCTTTTATTAACCTGTACATTACCAGGAAAAGCACTCTGTAATAGATTTGTCACAATCATACTGCAAGCAAGCAAGTTCCCCTGAGAGTGGGAGATGCTATGGAGTGAGCTTTTACCATTTAAATGTGGGAGGGGGTGAGCTTCAACAAGATAGGAAGAGCCACCCTCCAATCAGCTAAGACCAGCTGAACAAGTAAAAAGTATACATAAATGTTTTTGATTAGAATTTTTTCATACACATTTACTGCTGCTTATTAAATGAACGCATGCATATTTCCTTTCTCAGACCCTCCACGTAAACGGGTTGACTCCCCAATGCTGAACCGCCATGGAAAACGCCGTCCTGAACGAAAGTCTATGGAAGTCCTGAGTGTAACGGATGGGGGTTCCCCTGTTCCTGCCCGACGAGCCATTGAGATGGCACAGCACAGTCAGAGGTGGGACCAATTTGACATTTCAATCATTATGCTGCTTTTTAAGACTCTGGCACAAAACAATAATTCTGTGGAAGACCTGGGGTGGAATTTCTGAACTTGTTTAAAACATTGGGATATAACGACTGTTCTAATGCGATGAAAAAAGCAGCTGATCAGCAGAACGGCACCGAAATGCTTTTCTGTCATGTATTGCTGGGAGAGAGAAGGGGGTGCTTTATAATATAACCAAGAATGGCTGTGTGGTCCACTTTCTTAGTGTAACCATGTTTCCCCAGCACAATCTCATATAGGGTCTATCATGGGGAAAGCTGCTTTGGTTACTCATGGTAGTGTGGTGCATACCTGCTGTTAAACAGTGGCCCTGAGTCTCCCGCCTGGTGTTATAGGGGAGGTCAGGACAGGCTTCTGGGGCCTTGTCTGAATCGTACTCACAGTGATAGCACCTCCATCTCCTGCAGCCCCCAGAGATGTGGGGAGAAATCTCTGCAGAAGAACTTATCTCTTCTCCTCCCTGATAGATTTCAGTCTCAGGCAAGGAGTATGTGAAAACAGGTGTTCTTTATTCTTGTTACTCTCTCTCTCACACCAATCAAAGGCAGTGTTCAGCTTACACTGCAATCAATTCTCCGCAGTAGGGTCTTCACCCTTAGGATGTCCCTGGACCTCCACTCCCGGCCACTGGCCACCAGGAGCAGTCCTTGCTCTTCCCTTACCCTCTGGTAGGGTAAGGGGAATAGTCTTCCACCGCTCCCCACTCCCGCAGTGGTAGAGGCAACTGGCTAAATTGAGGAAGTGCAGCTCCTTAAGTCAGTTCCAGTAAGAACCAGCCCCTTGTCCCTGATTGGACACCAGGTCTGATTGCACTACCTTCTCTGACTCACTGAGCTGCAATGTGTGGGAAAAACCCATGATTACTCCTGGCACCTACCCTTACTAGGGATTACTGCCAGGAGGAGGGCAGACTTGTAGCCCAAAACCAGCCAGGGCTACATTGGTATCAAATGATAAAAGCTTTTTGAGGACCCCCCCCGGCTGCCATCCTCATAAAAAGGGGGAAGTTTAAAAAATACAGATATTGGGGGGGAAAGGGGGCCCGCTGCTTATGTGATTTAAATGTGTGGTTCTGTCTTGGTTTTTTTCTTCTAGGTATAGTATGAAGCAGGGGGTCTCTGGAGCTGTACCACATTAATTTCAGCTCAGGAGACCCCCTGCTTCCTGAGATGCTTACCTCTGAAGGTGCTGCCTGCCATGGGTAAACAATATGAGGGTTTAAATATCCTGCGGCATGGGAGCCAATGGGAAGCCGTGACGTCCTCTGCTGCAGCTTCCTATTGGCTCACATCTCACAAGAGATTTAAGAATCACGGAGTACCGGCAGCACCTACAGAGGTAAGTATCTCAGGAAGCAGAGGGTCCCTGGAGCTGCAGTTAACACGGTTCAGCTCCGGAGACCCCCTGCTTCATACCCATATCCATTGGTGCAGTAGAATAGATTTGCACCAGTTTTACCTCAACCCCTTGCATTTTTCTCAAGTTGATATAATAATTATACTGATAGCTATATACTATAAATGTGCTATGCTCACGAGCAGCAAACACAATTGACATAGCCTGACAGCACATGCTCAAATTATTGAGAAAGTGGGAAATTGAGCGGAAGAAAATGTCTATTTGTTATGAGGTGTTGGGTAAATGTAATGAAAAACAGTTCAGATACCTGATCCTAGCGTTGCTGATCAAAATATTGGTCCACCAGCACTGGAGAGTTTATTTAGGTAGATTGTATGTTGATGGCCTTTACATAACTCTTTAGTGACCTTTATGCAGTGTATCCATGTTGGATTGGGCGCCGCTTTAAAAATATCTATCTTCCTTAGGTCCAGGTCTGTCAGCGGCGCATCGACTGGCCTCTCTTCTAGTCCTCTTAGCAGTCCAAGGGTAAGTATTTAGGTGGGCTCCTTTGATCTCATGGAGATCAAATGAGAGAGGCGGCACTGGACCGAAATCCACTGTAAATCATATTTTTGGTTCATACAGTCACTACAGGAGCAACATCACAACCCACATTTTCACCTCCCTAAACAACATTCCACATGAGAAGACCCATCATTCGTAGTATTTGTAAAGTCTTGCATTAGGTAACTTTTTTTTAATCCTTCCTGTGTGGGATAGTGATGCTTTTTGCATATAGCACATATAGGGCTCTGCAGTTCTTTCTATGCATGTTCTTATGTGCACACTTTACTGTGGTTCTATTGACACTGTGCAAACAACAATAATTCCTGTACATGTTTTACCTATTTCTGAAAATATCCCGTGTGAAATATCAATCAAGGCTTTCAATGGTTTAGAGTTGTGTACTTTCTGGTGGATTCAGGTAGCATAGAATATGTGACAAAACAATTTCTAAGCACTGAACCATGGGAAAGCCCTGGCTCCCAGATATTGCGCATGTCCTTTGAAGAATCTGTGCTTTTGTTCTCTTCCTTAGCAGTGATGGGAACTGGGAGATGTTGTTCGGCCCCTGGTGCAATACTATGCAATCTGAGACAGTAGGGCCACAAACTGCTGGTGTATTTTGGGCACTCTGAATATTTAGTGGTCCTGCATATGGTACGGGGAGGTTTATGCATGAACTTGACTGGTGTTTTCCAGCTTTTTCTCTGTACCACCATGTTTATAAAGATTACCAGTCTCCAGATAGGGGATGGTTAGAACCTACATAAAAAGGTACATTAGTTGAATTATATACTAGATACCATGTACTTATGCATCTGAGTTGTCTTGGCAACACATGTATAAAGGACTGAATGACAGCATGGATTGAATAGAATTTGTCATTGTACTCTTCACTTACAGTAGAAGCTTTGTATTATGGTAGTGGCTAGTGAGACACTGGTTTACAGGAAAGCTGTTGTAGCATAAGAGAAACTAGTCGTGTTGGGCATAGTGGTTACTCTGGGAGAGTCCCTGCTTATGCTATTTTATTATATGGCACTCCGCATCCCTGAAATTGCGTTGCAGAAAGCTCAGATTTGTTATTCGTCTATTATTCGTCTATATAGCATGTGACACTACAATAGAACACCATGCCATGCCACGTTTCTCCATCTCATTGTCAAACATCAATGCCCATCGGGCACTTTTCTGTCCCCCCTTGCCAGAGTCCCGTTTTCACTTTCTCCCCCACACCGCTGGAACACGCTGATGGGGAGGATCCCCGTGCCATCTGGCAGTCCAAAGCTGCTCACCGACAGCCTGACCCGAAGACCCAGACGCTGCCGGCTAAGACCAGCCTGGGAGAGAAGCCCCTCCACACCATTAAATCCAACCCTTTGCCCATTACCATGACCGCCTCCTCCCCACAGCATGAATCCTCATCTCCGCCTCATCGCTCCCCGCTCTCCCCGCCTTTTTTCCCTTCCTCACTGCCCGCTCGTTTTTTCCCTGGTACTAAATCCACCACCAAATCTATCCCTTTGCCGCAGGTGACCCCTCACCCTTCTCCCCGAGGTAGTCCCCTCCCTACCCCGCTGGGCACCCCAGTGCATACGCCCAAGGACAGCCCGACTGGGACGCCCAGTGGCACCCCTCCCTCCAGTCCTGGCGTTGGTGGGGTTGCTTGGAAGACAAGGCTCAACTCCATCAAGAATAGTTTCCTTGGATCCCCTCGCTTCCATCGTCGGAAATTGCAGGGTAGGTGCTGTTGTTCTGGATAAGATTGCCATCTTGTGGTGTAAAATGAATACTGCAAGCATTTGTCTGGTAATGTTAGGATTTGACAAGATGGCTGCTGTTATGTGCATGTGATTGGGATTGCTATCACAAAATGGTCAAAACTACATATAGTTTTATATGCAATAAACCATTTAATAAAGTAATCAGAATTATTTATAGTGCCATAAAATTATAGGGTTGCCAGGTGGCGTCTCTAAAAATACTGGACACATTGATGAAAGGTAAAACACGCTCGATACACACACACACAAACATCCACACACACACACAAACACCCCCCCTCTCATCTCTCTCCACGCCATGCTGTTTCCTTCTCCCTTGGACCCACCCCCATGCTCCTGACACCTTCTCCTGAATGGCTGCATTACCCAGCAGCAACCAATCAGGGTGGAGGAAGCTGCCCAGCTCCCTGCTCTCTTCCTGCTCGGGGAAATCCCGCTCCCCCCCAAGCCGGCCAGGTCACTACATCCAGAACGGTAATACCGGACACATACATGTCCAGTATTATCTCTAATTATTTACTGGACAGAGTGTCCAAATGCAGGATAGTCCGGTTCAATACTGGACACCTGACAATCCTAGATACCACCGTGGTAAGACCAGTCAAGATAGTTTTTACTACACTTGGATTATTTGAGCAAGTAATTGGTGCACTTGTGACACAGATGTGTCAGCCCTCGCTGATTTTCTGTGAGTTCCTCTCATTGGAGTTCTTCTCCCTAAGTTTACCATCAGCAGTCTCATAGACATTTGTGGAGATAGAAGTAAGTAGGTCAGTACACTCAGAACAGATACATTACTACACCTAATGGAATCCCAGCGAAAAACTATATTTTTGTAATCTTTTATGATGTTTATTGCTCAAAGTCCCAAGTCCATACAGTCGGCTATAGATATAGACGTAGATGCATATATCCCAATTAAAAATACTGTACCTCTATCTTTTTGTTTGGAAATATATGTATGATAGTTTGTTCAAAGGTCAAAGAAGCACTCATCGTGAACTGAAATCAGTCACAGCACATGACTATCTATATAATAGTGAAACCTGCTAGCCTATGATATTGGATAATCAAGATTACACCATAAATCTTACTGCAATAACTTGTATACCTCCCATTTCCTTATGATCTTTTTCCTTTTCTTATCAGTACCGACGCCTGAGGAAATGTCAAGTCTTACGCCAGAGTCCTCACCAGAGTGAGTACCTGGATAACTCATGTTGAACGAAAAGATGTGCATTATGTCAGGGTGCGATTGTGATGGCTGCCTGCCATTCTTAGCAAGTAACTATTTTAGTGCTAGAGAGATACAGTATGAAGCAGCACTTTAATATGTTGCAACCCTCTCTCAAGGGGGATAAAGGAATGCTACGTGGTTAACAGCCACTAGGGGAAAGTGTCTTTATAGAATGCTATTTCACTTCTTAAATGAGGACTAGACATTGTTTCACAGAGTACAGAGCTGCTAATTTATGTAATGGTAATTTAGTTTGGAATTGTGCTGATATCTCAAACTACCAAGGCTAAAAATACAAATTTTCAAAGGGCTTTTGTCTATTAATATATTACAGTGTTAGGTACTAAGAATAGACCTTTCACATTATCAGTTGCTGTAACTGTATTGGACTTTAGCTCTACAAACAGTGTACTTGCTAATGAATGGATGTGAAGAAAGTCAATTCAAATAATCAAGTGTAAACATCAGTGTCAGTGATGAACTCCCCTTGCAGTTAGGGGTTAGGTTATGGAAGCAAACAGAGGCATTATAAAACGCACGCACGCACACACACACACACACACACACACACACACACACACACACACACACACACACACACAATTTATACACTTGCAGTAAAATAGAATATTCAGTCTTTTGTGTTGGTCTGTTATTTTTCTCCCTTTTCCCTCAAGTTAAAAACAGTATTTTCCAGAAATATGTACATAAACTCCCAGCTGGTAGATCTGTGATAAAATATAGCAAACTGGGATAACTAGTGTATTACTTGTCATGTAGATGCAAAAAGAAACAATAGTATCTACTATGATGTTTGTCTAATGCAGCGGTGGCCAATTCCAGTCCTCAAGACCAACAGTCCTCTCTGCTTCGACTGAGCCGCTGATTGAGCCATCTGTGCTGAAGCAGGGATATCCTGAAAACCTGACCTGTTGGTAGCTCTTGAGGACTGGAGGTGGCCACCTCTGGTCTAGAGTCTATAGTCTGTTCTTTGACTCATGTTAGACTGCATTGAAAGTTGCTTAGGCGTTATCTGCTAATTCTTTCTCTCTTTCCCTATTACAGGCTTGCAAAAAAGTCTTGGTTCGGGAACTTCATCAACCTAGATAAAGAAGAGCAGATATTTGTAGTCATTAAGGACAAACCTCTTAGCTCCATCAAGGCTGACATTGTCCATGCTTTCCTATCAGTAAGTATTGGTGACAGGGCAACACTCGGCCATGGGATTTCTTAGGAGTGCAGTTTTTGTAACATTGAAACGAGTGTTACTACATGTATGACCACTGGGATGACATGCCAGAGGCCATCAATCTATAGATTTATACTGTAAAAAAAATAACACACATTGGGCCAGTCAGCCACTTAGAGGCACTAAAATGTGCAGGGTACCATAAAACTTACAGGTGAGTCTTAGACCACCAAATCAGAAAAGCAACCCTAAGTGCCTTTTTACATCATTTAAAGGTAAACCTTATAAATTCAAACCTGGTGTAAAATGTTGGCTTTACGATGCTATTTACAGTAGGAAGTTCCCTTTTAAAGTCTACTTGTTCTGCGAATGACTGACTTGATTTCATCAGTTTATCTTTTTTATATCCTGGGATACTCTCATTTCACAGGGATCTGGGAGATTTGTTACTGAGTATGCACCTCTTTGTCTTCTCCAGATCCCAAGTTTAAGTCACAGTGTGATCTCTCAGACCAGTTTCCGAGCAGAGTACAAGTCATCAGGAGGTCCCTCGGTGTTTCAGAAGCCTGTCAAGTTTCAGGTGGACATCAGTTACTCAGAGGGAGCAGAGGCACAAAAAGAGAACGGGATCTACTCTGTGACCTTCACTTTAATATCAGGTATATGATATCTACAATGGCAAGGATTAGATCACCAGTTACATCTCATTGTGTGTCTGACTGTTTTTTACGTTATGCAGAAAGCTTACAACGCTGCCACATACTCAGTAGGCTTTAAATATCTTGTCTTGTGTGTCATTCAAAGTTCTTAACAGCCGTATTGGTCCTAGAGAAAAGGAGATTTGATGTAGGTTGTGATACCTGTTAGCGGACCAACATTATTATTATTATTATAGCTTATTTGTAAAAGTGCCAACATGTTCCGCAGCGCGGTACAATGGGGGGTACAGACTGACCTCAATTACATAAACAGAATGACATACAAGTAAGGACAGACAAGCGCAAGCAGATAGAGAAGGTAATAAGGGCCCTGTGCCTGAGAGCTTGCACTCTACAGGGAGTATGGGGGCAATGCTGAAACAAAAGAGAAAGTGGCTGCTCATTGTGGGTGGGGTATGGTCCAGCCGCACAATTAGTCCCATTAAGGTTTGGGGGTGTGGATGTTAGGGGGTGTTAGCGTGGAGCTTTCAAGTGACAGTACATTTGAATGGAAACCTATGAGGTTTTGGAAGCTCTGTACACAATAATTCCATCTATAAAGAACGCTAATGATATCACAACCTACATTGAATCTGCTGGTCTTGTTTCTTCATTTTAATCACCAGAATCCAATGCTCCGTTTCCTCTCTTTAATCCTGTTTCAATGGTGGAATTACCATTGGTTCAGCAGGTGCAAGGAACTGGGGCCCCTCAGCCTTATGGGGCCCACTGCACTCAGAGGATGAGGGCAGGTCCAGCACTGCCCAAGGGGCCCACAAATATTCTTGCACCAGGGCGGCCCTTTCACTAGTTCCACCTCTGCCCAGTGTTGATAATCAGTAGCCATTTACTTTTTTTGAGACGCGGCCTTTCTGGCCATATTATGCCAACATTTCATATTGATTTCAATGGGGGATTTAACCCGAAAATAGCCCGATTGGCCACTTCAGCACATATAGAATCGGCCCCGGAGTATGCTAATTCAGCTGTGACAAGCCTTATGGGACATTCATTTGAGTGGGACATAAAGATACATGGTAGATTAGATTGATAAGACATATGTTCATTGAGTTCAATCTTTGTTGAATTCTAATTGTGTGAGATATTCATTGTATATATGTATAAATATATTGATTGAGAGGAAGGCAAACAATAGTACCCAGTGAAACGTTTGCCAATTTTGTCTTATACATGGAAAAAAATCCTTCCTGACTCCAGTAATGGCAATCTGCTTTCTCCCTGGGTCAATACGTAATTCCCAAAACTCGAAACTAGTTTCCTGAAAGTTGGGATTAGAATTGGAACTGGAAGACAAATCTAAATTCCCACTTCCTAACATCACAATACCTCTAGTTCAGGAGTGGCCAACTTCAGTCCTCAAGAGCCACCAACAGGTCAGATTTTCAGGATATCGCTGCTTCAGCACAGGTTCTACTTGAGCCACCTGTGCTGAAGCTGGGATATATAGCCAAATGATCAAGAGATGGTCACAAAAAGAAACCCCAACAAACTTGCCCTCAGCCTATGATAATAATAGTAAGGAAAAACAATAATGAATATGTCTAGGAGGGGTAAAATCCCCAAATAATTACATTTTATTAGTAAACTCTTCTGTGTGTCTTATTATGTGAAAAAAATCAAAAATAGATTAAATATCTCACAATGAGATAATGCCGACTACGTATACACCAAGTGTGTGGTAAATATATGGTAACTACTCTGTAGAAAAACCATAAGCCTAATAGGCTTAACACAAGTAGAACTGAGCTCACATAGGAAGACATCCACATGAGTAATTCTGTGTCAACATACTGGTATAGTGTCCATATTGTGATTTAAAGTAACAAACATTGATAAGTTTGTAGTATCACTAACAATGCTTGGTGACTGTTACCATGAGTAGCAACACCGATTTGAGTATAGACTCAATTCAAACCAAAGCAGAATAACAACTCCATTAGTATCACAATGTAGCAATCATATTGCAACCTGCTGCATGTAATGTCTAGCACATGTAGCCATATATTCAGAAGGCACATTAGTATAGCTGAGCAATATGGAAGATCCTCACTTTTTATATGCAGGGATCAAATATTCTGAAGCTAGACTGAAGAGTTGTTTTAGAATATCAGCTGAATAAATGACATTTGTGAAAAATACACTGTAACAGTCACCTTGCCATATTCTGCAACATGTACAGCTCGCATTGACATATGGTGAACAGACACATTAGTATAGTTGAATAGTGTGGGTAAACCTCACTTGCTATGTGTCTGAATACAATATCCTTTGACTAGACAATAAGTGCATCAGAAAAAGTTCCTCATATTTCAGAGGGATTCATACAACCCGGTTTTCAGGCATCACTGGTGTACACGACATACATCTCCTGCGGCTGACGTCATCTTTCAGTGCATTGCCGAACCTGTATTCCTCATGCACCCCTAACATAAAGCACAACATATAAATATTAAGGTTGAGCATCGTGTTATCTTGCTTGTGTATGTTCTGAAGCTGGGATATCCTGAACACCTGACCTGTTGATGGCTCTTGAGGACTGGAGTTGGCCACTCCTGCTCTAGTTAGTGTCTGGGCGGTGGAATAGTAGACTGTGAAACAATTAATGACTACCGTATTTCCTCGATTCTAAGATGCACCTTTTGTCCAATTTTCACATGTCGGAAATCGGGGTGCATCTTAGAATCGATGAATTAGAAAAAGAGAAAAAAAAAACAAAGTGCTATTTGACCCCCACCTCACTTACCAGATTTACAGACGGCAGCAGGAGAGGTCCGTCAGTGGAGATAAAAAGTTGGCGGAGTAGGAGAGGTCCGTCAGCGGAGGAGTGGTGTGCGGCAGTGGCAGCAGAAGAGGTCCGTGTTCGTGGCGCAATGTACCGGCAGTGAAAACAGCGGGCGGGCGGTGGTGGCAGGAGAACCTCAGACCGGAGCAGGAGAAGAGCGGCATGCTGTAAGAGAATGCATGGGGAGGAGCTCGCTGTAACACCAGAAGTCAGACACTGGTTCTGGCGCCGGACCGGTGTCTGACTTCTGGTGTTACAGCGGGCTCCTCCCCATCTGTTCTCCTACAGCATGCCGCCTTCTCCTGCTCCGGTCTGAGGTCTGATGTTCTCCTGCCGTTCTTCTCCTGCTGTCGCACCCCCGCTCGCTCGCCCGCTGTCTTCACTGCCAGTACATTGCTCCACAAACAGGGACCTCTCCTGCTGCCACCGCCGTACACTTCACTCCTCTGCTGACGAACCTCTCCTGCTCCCGCCATCTCCTTATCTCCACTGACGAACCTCACCTTCTGCCGCCTGTAAATCTGGTAAGTGAGGAGGGGGTCAAATAACACTTTTTCCCCCCTCGATTGTAAGTGCTAAATCGATGGTGCATCTTAAAATTGAGGAAATATGGTAATTTGGTTACTTGAGGTCCCATTTACTTGCTTTCAGGGCCGGTGCAAAGGTATTTGGTGCCCTAGGCAAGGTATCAGCTTGTGCCCTCCCTCCCCCCAACCACACAGTTCACTTTCATATTTTTTTTAACTGAACAATTAAAATATTATACATAATATATTTTTTCTAACATTCATACACTCTCCCCACTCTCTCCGTTATCGTTTTCTCCCCTCTCTCCCTGTCATTCTCGTTCACTCTCTCTCCATCATTCTCGTTCCCTCCTCTCTCCTTGTAACTATCCCCTCCTCTCTCCCTCCACGCCTCTCTCATTCTCTCTCCCCTCTGTCATTCTCCCCCCTAATTATTTTCCTTCCTCTCCCTGTCACTCTCACCCTATCTCCCTGTTGTTCTATTTCCCCCCTCTATCCCTGTCACTCCCCCCTTTTTCTCTCATTCTCTCTCCCCCTCCCTCCCTCATTCTCTCCCCCTCTCTCTCCCCCTCTCTCTGTCATTATTTCCCCCCTCTCTCTGTCATTCGCTCCTCCCTTTCCCTGTCATTCTCCCCCCTCTCTCCCTTTCTCTCTCTCACCCTCACCCCCTCCTTCATTCTCTCTCTCCCCTCTCTCTGTCATTCTCTCTCCCCTCTCTTTGTCATTCTCTCTCCCCTCTCTCTGTTGTACTCTTTCCCCTCTCTCTGTCATTCTCTCTCCCCTCTCTCTCTCTAATTCTCTCTCCCCTCTCTACCATTCTCTCTCCCCGCCATTCTTTCTCCCCTCTCTCTGTCATTCTCTCTCCCCTCTCTATGTCATTCTCACTCCCCTCTCTATGTCATTCTCACTCCCCTCTCTCTGTCATTCTCACTCCCCTCTCTCTGTTATTCTCTCTCTCCCCTCTCTCTGTTATTCTCTCTCTCCCCGCCCCCCCCCCCCCTTCCACCTCTTGGTCATTCTGCTTGGTAATGCAGCCAATCAGGATGAAGGAAACTGCCCAGCTCTCTCTCTCTCTGCCATGGGAAATCCCCCTGCAGTGAGAAATGTGCCGCTCCCCCCCGCCCAAATAGGTGGCCGGCTAATGGTAGAACTGGCCCAGCTTGCGATGTGTGTATGTGTGTGTGTGTGTGTGTGTGTGTGTGTGTGTGTGTGTGTGTGTGCGTGTGTGTATGTATATATGTATATATGTATATATGTATATATGTATATATATATATATGTATATATATATATATATATATATATATATATATATACATGTAGAGGTATCAGTACCGTGTTAGCCGAGTGTGGACGGACGTTTACAGAGGTACACACTTGGAGTCGTTTATAATGTGAAATTATAATAAGGCTTTATTGTGCCTTTTCCTTTTCATCAGGAAATTCATCCAAACAAGGGGGGGGGGGAACAAAGCGTCTAATCACTTGGGAGTATTTCTAGTGAAATCCTTGCAATCAGTTCACATCTCCATTAGTTAAGCTTCTCCCAGCCCAAACACATAACATGAAAATAAGCAGATATAAGCAGTCTCTTAATACTGAAAGTCTTATCTGTTTCTTGGAGGGAAAATCTTCACTGTCCCTGCTTCAGCTCCCTTGTCTCCAGGGTTGGTCAGCATACAGGTTTAGAAGTTTTCCCTGTGTCTTGAAAATCAGCTCTGCGGTGTAGAGCTTAAGACCGGTCAGCTCCAGAGATCTGGGTTTCTTTTGGTCAGTCTTTCCTGTGACTCAAGAACCTCTGCTCTGTCTCCACAGGTCAACTCACACGTGAGCAAAGGAGGGGAGATTTCCTGTCTCAAAGGCAGGCTTTTTCTACTACCTGTACTCAGTCAGGTGGTGCCAGTTAATTTGCTACCAGCAGTTAACCACCACACTGCTGGATTAGAGGCACCTTTGTGAACAGGGATAAGTCCCCTGTTACACCGAGCTTCAATAATCAAAAAATAAATAGATGATAAAGGATTTACTGAAAAACCGCACTCAAATGAAGCTAAAGGATTTACTGAAATATCATCTATTTATTTTTTGATTATTGAACCTCGGCTAACACGGTACTGATACCTATACATGAAAATATGGAAGATACCACATTGTACCGCACTCAAATGAAGCTAAAGGATTTACTGAAAAAACAGGCACAACTAGACAGCATATCATCTATTTATTTTTTGGATATATATATATATATATATATATATATATATATATATATATATATATATATATATATAAAATATATGTGTTCAACTTCACTTTGCCGTACAATATAATGTGATGCACATTATAAATCTCCTGTGCTGCCCGTGCCTCATAGCTAGGGTGAGCAGACGTCCCGGTTTAGCCGGGACAGTCCCGGTTTTTCGCAGTTTGTCCTAGGTCCTGACTTTTCTGGCGCCGGTCCTGGGTTTTCTCTATACTGGTCGCGCATGCGATATTGACGCTTGCCCATGCTCCGATTGTGCATGTGAACGAGCGGTTGGCAAGTGACAATCACGCATGTGCGGTCGGCAAGTGCCCATCGCTGTTTTTTGCCGAGACAAATACCTTGTCACCGACCCCTAGAAACCTGTATTACTTGTTTATACAGAGTCCTCTGTCACTACTGGATATCAAGTTGTCATGCAACGTGCCAGTGGTTGCATATGTCCTGGGAAAAAAACTGATTTGTTGTAGGTTGTGATACCTTGCATTGGATCAACATTAGAGTTCTTGATACATGAACTGATAGTGTAGAGAGCTTTCCAAACCTCACACAGTAGATTTGAAGAATAAACTGATGGTGCATTGAAATTTCTGTATACTATCATTTCATCTATGAAGAACTTGTCTGCTAAAAGGTAGCACAACCTACTACCTACAATCTACTATATATCAAGAAAAGTGTCAGCATAGCATAACATGCTGTTTTCTTTTTAACCAGGTCCAAGCCGCAGATTTAAGAGGGTGGTAGAAACTATTCAGGCACAACTGTTGAGCACACATGACCAGCCTTCAGTTCAAGCCCTGGCAGGTGAGTGACTGGGCAACTTAACTTACAGATTTGAGTAATCTTCTGCATTTGGCTTTGTATGTGTATTCAAATATAGGTAAAAAGTACATACCTGCATACTGTATATCATACACTGCACAGTGCTTTTGTTTTAAAAATGATAAGAAACTGCAAAAGTGCGTTTTTAAGCATGCTAATACAAAATAATGACAAATGGTCGTAGACTTGCCTTTCTTTTTTATAACAGGCTTTAAATTGGGGTAATAAACATCAGACAAGAAGAGAGTATTTTTGTGCATGTGTTTAATAGAGCAATAGTAGGAAAGGTATTTCAGATGTTTGGCCCATATTTTCTAAGCAGTTCTCTGTCATAAGACACCTTTTGGACCATTAACTTGAAAAAGAGTATCGGGTTTGGGATCACACAGACAGTATCTATATATATATATATATATATATATATATATATATATATATATATATATTTATATATATATATATATATATATATATATATATATATATATATATATATATATGGATATATATATATCCATGGTGCTATTCCGAGGGGTGACATAAAGAGGCAGCATATGGGAAGTCTCATAGACAGATTTTTCACTGGGGCGTCTCACTGAGAAAGTATGCCACTTTGAGGGTCTGCGCTGAGTGCGTTTCTGGCTGAAGCATCATAATGAGATACAGTGTCTCGTTTAAGAACTTCATTTGCGGCTATTGTCGGCATGCATCTAGCTTAATATTAACATAGAAGGATTGAATAAGTGAATATGGCTTATGTGTGAGAGAAGTGTAATTGATGATTCCATTTAGGAACAAATGGTACAGCAAGAACCCAGATGGAGTGTTCCTTGGATCACCTTCTCTTCTTGCCACCAGATGAGAAGAATGGACAGCAAAGCCGACCACCGGCAACCCCAACCAGAAGCTGCCAGAACACGCGGCGCTCAGAGCCCGACATGGCAGAGCACCACCGTAGAGGATCCTCTAAGGACAAGAAACTTTTGGCTTCCAATGGAACGCAAACACAGCCATGACAGTGGGGATTTGTTAGGAGCCAGGGGATACATCTGGCAATACCATAAACAACCACTACAAAAATGAACAAAACCAACGACGCAAGAGAAAGCAGCACCCGATGTCAGAGAGACAATTCACATGGACACGCCTACATATATCAAAATACAGACAGGTACACGCATACCCACATTCTAACCCAGGATGCACACATAAACACTTCCACATCTGCAAGGATATATATATAGATATATATATATACAGAGAGAGACGCATAACCGAAGCTGAAAAATTCATTGATGCACATACATGTACAAGAACATACAGAGAAGAGAACAAAGAATGAGCGGCAGGAACTAAAAGTTGGCGTTACTGTGAAGATGTAAATATTTCCAAAAAAATTAAAATGACAAAAAAAAAAAAAAGCATACCGCAAATGAAAAAAAAAAGAAAATAAAACAGAAGGGAAACAAACAAATTACGAAGAAACTGAAATTTTTTTGTTCATAACTTATTATTTTTTATATTTATTTATTTGGAAAATGTCCGGGAGTGGGGGCTATTTCATTTTCTTGCGTTTTTGTAACTTTGTCTTTGTTTTTCAAAGGCAGCTGACGCCAAAAGACCGAGCCTATTCTAGCACACCCCTTATCGCAGTCTCATAACCCTGAACTGAATGAGCATCGTTTAACCCCCTCACCTGAACTTCAGCCTTAGTGTGACTGCGTCACGCACTTGCACACGCGTAATGGCAATATCTCACTACAGGAGTTATGACCAAGTGACGTGGTCAGCGCTATTAAAAATAAATACATTTTAAAAAAGTCGTTTAGGAGAGCCTCATTTTCTCAAATAAGAGCTCTTTGAACTATGGCGGAACCCCTTTGAAATTGGGGCTCGCTCTCTGCATGTTCAAACAACTTGTGCCATTATAGACATGTGACCTGCAGATGTATTCATGGGTCTTTTCAACAATAGTGTCTGTTGGAGGTGAAGGGGTTAATTATTTTACTGCAAAGGGGTTTCCTAATATCTTCCTTTTTCCCTGTTTAGAATATAACTTTTGCTTACCTGTTCATGTATACAATATTTATGTTGTCTTTGTGTGTGGTATATTTCATGGGCACAACCAGAGTAATACTTTGGAAGAAACAAGACTTTTCATTCATCCTTACAGATGTGAAAGGCCTTAAATAAAAAAACCCGGTCAGCTCAAAATAAACCCATGCATCTGTAATCGGGCCCTTGTGTTAGCTGTTTTTCCAATCAGCTGCTATAATGTTATTACTATGGCAATAAGGCACCTCTGGAGTGGGATTAGAGGATAGCAGTCTAATCCCTGAAGTGCCAGCATATAACACAGTCACAGTAGTTACCTTACTGTGATGGCACTGGTATTAAACAATATGCAGCCACCACTTTCGTGTTTCGGTGTGAAAGTCATTCTGGTTGCACCTTTGATATATATTTATAAAATATTTATGAAACCTTTCTTTAGAATCCATATGTCTGTCTGGCTCAAATCTGGGGGCAGATGGGAGATTAGGCTCTGTCGTTTTATTGCCGTCCCAACAGGGTGCATCCTGACTCTTTCATGGAAGAGATTTAAGCCACAAATCTAAAATCGATACTGAACAAATGTCTCTTTTAGAAAAAGAGAAGGTTTTCATAAAGCCAAATATGGACGGGATATCATGGGGGGCATTTAAAGATAGATGCACGGTAACTGTGCTGAATAGCTTCCAACAGTGAAATGGCACAGGAAAAATAGACTTTATGCAGCAGGAAGACACTCAGCACAGATACCATGCCGCAGTCTTGAAATGATTGCCTGAGCTTCATGGTGGGGAACTGAAGTCTTTCTACTGTATGTCTTGGAATCTCCACCAGGCACTTTCCCTCTCTAGGGTTCATGGGTTCCCCCTGTTATGAGCCTTATCCACTGACTCCTGTTACTTATGCATCACTCTTGTATGTACACATATTCATTTCGTTCCAGTTGCCTGTTTTTTATTTATTTATCTGGACCATTTATGCAAACTCCACCAGCTGATGCGGTGTGGTGGCTCTTGTCTCTTGCTCTGAGTGCACCATTCCCTTTGGATTAACCAGATAGTGAGGGAAATGAGTTCTTCTGACTGGCCACCTACTATTCATGGGCAACTAAGCAGTCTGCACCTTAGATTTGCTTCCTCATTAAAGGGAAGCCAGAAACTACCAAGTTAAAAATTTATGACTGGAGATCCAGGGAATTGTTTACCTCTTATTCATATCCATCAGTATTTGTATCAACAAATGTATTTTGTTAAAATATCTTGATCACGTGCGCTGTAGGGCAGGTGTAATAGGCAGCTTCAGGTCTGGAACCCCACAAACAGGTTGTGCTTTCAGGACCACCACTCACTAATTACCCTTACCTATAATAAAATGAGGCTTATTGCATGTAAGTTAAATACAAATGTATGCATTATAAAGGTCTTGAGAATTTGATCAGTTTGCCATCCTGTGCCCCTGAAGTTGCCCATCCTGCAGCCTATAGTACAGCCTAAGGCTGCGTCCCCGCTGGCGCTGACCGTGCTCATGCTTGAGAGCGGTGACGTCAGCAACTCTCTAAGCATGAGCGCCGGGTGTCCTGGCTATTTTGCAAGCGCGCGCGTGGGGGCATTGGGGAAATGTTGAGCGTGCTTCAAACTCACTTTTTTTTGTCTCCTCAAGCTCCAAGCTTAGGAGAGCGTGCGCGCCTGTGCACAAGTGCCACGTGCCGCGTGAGTGGGGATGTCAACATAAAGAGTACAAGAAGTAAAAGCGCCAAGCGCACAGCACGCTCAGCGCAAACGGGGACGCAGCCTTAGGCTGTGGCCATAGTACGCGCGATACAATCAAAAACATTAAATCAGGCCGGCCGTACAGCGTTCAATGTGGCGCACGGAAGCGCAACTGAGTGATAGGATTTTGACGAGACAACTTTTTTTTAGTCTTCACGTCACGCCAGCGTTTGAGTCAATCAGGGCGAACCAGCCTGGTGACATCACGGCCACGCCTCCCCGCCGCGAGTGCATCTGAGTCCACAGATCGCTCAGGCGACAGGCGCGCGACTCCTTGCGCTCCGCATGTCCAATACCTTAACCTCCAATTCAAAACATGCAGTCAACACTGTAGTCACAAGATGTCACTGCTGCTTAGCAAGCACCATTCTCTTAGCGCTGTAATAAGATGACAGTAGTAGAGAAGCAGTCATTCATTCCCATCATGGTTGACTCCACTCCTAAGCCACATGGAAAATGTATTTTAAATTAATATTCATGATCTAACTGAGGACAGCCTGAAAGTGCAAGCCAAAGATTACCTAACCTTACACTAATTTACACTAAAAGAGATCTGCAGCACACAGCAAAGGGCTTAATAAGGCTTAATCTGCTCACTTTAGAATGGACTTCTAAAGCTATAAACTGTGCAAGTTCAGCAAATTACTTCTTGGCAGCAGCAGGAGCCTTCTGTCCTGAAGACATGCCAGCTTTATTAGAGCACTATGCAATAAACTCTGGGCTTGCCCCTCTGTGACTCTCTTTCTGATACGCTGCTAATGAGAAGCTTTACTTTACAGGCCAGTTTCACATACATTTACTTAAATACTGTATGCAGGTCAACCAACTTAACTCCGTCACTGTCACAGTGGCCAACAGTGGAAGAGGTGCTTGTAAGAGGTGTGACTGGCTTCTATAAACAGTACACTATAACATTTAATAAAATATGAATGTACCCTTCCCAAAGTGGCTACTGGACACGCTTTGAAAATATAATTTGCCCTGTGATGTCAGTAAGACGCGAATGGAATGCAAACTGTTTTTGTGACAAAATGTATACGTGTTTAGCAAGTGGCAAAGAAAGAAGTTCAAAACCAAAAGTAAAATGTCACAGATAAAATTCTAGAGAAATGCCATTTTCTTAATGACCAGTCGCTCGTTGAAATGTCCAACTCCCCCACTCTATTAGTTTGGAGAACGAAATCCTTAATCTTGGTAAAACTAAAGGGAATGCTGCACTTGTTTGATCTAAATGTAACTGTATTGTTAAGTTTTATTAATGTGTTGTGTTTTTTTTTTTTTTTTCTTGGCTTCATGTTTTGACTTTTTTCCTTTTTTTTTGGTTAACATTATGGGAGTCCTATATTTGCCTGTTCACCACACAATGGACTATTTTAGCCCTGTGTTTGTTTACCGACTCAGAAGAGTTTAATTTTGGTGTGAGCTAAACAGCATGCTGGCGTGCACAATTACTCCAGATGAACTGTATGTCCTTCTCCCACCCATCCCTCTCCTCTGTCTTCCACCCTCTGACTGTCTCCTTCCTTTGCCCTGTGAGCCTCCTGTGACTCTTCAGGTTATTACGAATGTGAAATGTAAGAGAAAGCATAGCAACTTTCTCCCCTGAGCTCTCTGTCCCTCCCCTTAATTTATTTGTTGTTTTTTTTTCTTCTTTTATTGCCTGGTCCTCTATTTTTTCCCCTTATATTTTCTGTCTTTATTTTCTCCCTTTTTTTTTACTGGCTCCACCTGTTGTGTTTTTCTAAAACCATTTCTTGTTTTTCTTTTATCCTTTCTGATCCTGTCTTTTCTTTCAACTCTTTTTTTTTTTCTTAGTACAAACTATGCTCTAAAACCAATTACAAATGGTAAAAAAAAATGAAAAGAAAACAAAACAGGTTTCCTGGTACTTTTTTTTTTGTCAATGAATAAATTAAATATATGCTGGTATCAAGAAGAGATGAAAACTTCTCACCTGCGGAATATCTGTGTTTATATGGGGAGCAGCTCTGATATACAGTACATGCACACAGGATACATTGTGTGTATGGGGAGCAGCTCTGATATACACGCATACAGGATATATTGTGTGTATGGGGGCAGCTCTGATATACAGTACATGCATACAGGATATATTGTGTGTATTGGGAGCAGCTCTGATATACAGTACATGCATACAGGATATATTGTGTGTATTGGGAGCAGCTCTGATATACAGTACATGCATACAGGATATATTGTGTGTATGGGGAGCATCTCTGATATACAGTACATGTATACAGGATATATTGTGTGTATGGGGAGCAGCTCTGATATACAGTACATGTATACAGGATATATTGTGTGTATGGGGAGCATCTCTGATATACAGTACATGTATACAGGATATATTGTGTGTATTGGGAGCAGCTCTGATATACAGTACATGTATACAGGATATATTGTGTGTATGGGGAGCAGCTCTGATATACAGTACATGCATACAGGGTATATTGGGTTCCTCTACATTCTCAACCTTGCCTTAATGTTTCCCTATATCTTGACATGACTGCCAGTGATAGAAGGGCAACAAAGGTAAGTGTGATTAAGAAATGATCAGTCCTACAATTAGTGATTTATTTTTAGTTGATCAATAGAACCCTTTGCTCTTGTTTCCTCTTGTCACTCTGCACACGGACTTTGAAACCATTATAAAAACGTAATTGAAGCCGTAAACCTATGACAACTGAATAGGGTAACTTTTCAGCCAGTGCTGTAATGTGTTGCAGGCCTGTGGGCAGCAAAAGGATTCATTCTCACAGATCAATTGAACGAAATGTTTCAGATTGTTAAACCGTACAGTAGTTTGCATTAGCACATATCAGATACATAGCTGTACAGTGAGAGGTGGTGGAACACACAGTTAGCAATGCAATAACTTGAATTCTATGACGACAAAAACACTAATGAAAGATTGCCATTATATGGAAAAAATATATTTGTATTTTACAGTACAGTGGTAGAATACTTCTTATCCAGCTGTCACAGTCTAAAAAAATCATATCATGCATACGTCTTGGTTTTGAATTGTAGGACCAAATATACAAAAATCTCCCCTCTCTCCCTCTGGGCTATAAATTTCTCTCATACTACAGTACATTGTGTGATTGCAAAGCTACCCTTGCCACTGGCTGCAGTGGTATCACATCATGTTACAGATTTTACATGTAACATGTGCACGGTATATCACAATAGATAACACTATGTGATGCAGAGCACAATGGCATAGTCACATCTGTATGTACAGTAGTACTAAACCTGCACGTGTTTTCCTAAGCTGAAAATGTGACATTTAGCCTTTTCCTCTAGATACAGAAATACATTGTAGTAAAGCATCACTCTGTAGCATTATAACAGGTGCACAAGGTGTACTGCACTATACTGTTGCTTTGTGATGTCATTATTATTTGACGCAGGGTTTGGATGGAGCTCTCTTATTCTTAAGACAGGTGGGATAAAAGCCTAACCTGCAACAGACTTGAGTCCTGAATATTAGATTCCCAACAGAAATGCTCCATTGTGCACACGGGTTCTACCAGCCATGAAAATGTCGCCGTATTCCATCCCACAGCTGGTATTTCTATAAGTCCAGGGTGACCGTGGATACCTGCATTTCATGGGGTATTACAGTCCGCTTCTTCTGGACGTGAAAGAAGTGCCCATCAAGATGCCAAAAGTCAACTGCGAACAATCCAAACAGTAGAAATAAAATCATAGCAACAATCCACTCGCATATTGCTGCGATTGAGACCATCTTCTGGGAAATGAACACCACCACTAGTGGATAGAAGTAAAGGAAACATACGGCAATATCGCTATTGGCATTCTGCAATCCTTTCCACATTTCAGTTTCCCTACACTTTTCCTGTATAACTATTTATTTTGTGCCACCACCATGTATGCTTATCTTTGTCTGCCTTTCTGTTTACTTTCTGCAGTCGTGCATAACATTATCACTTAGTTATTTCCTTATCCAGCTTCTGCTTGTGTGTCACTTCTTTCAATTGTTCTCCAATCTCCATCTCTTTTGCTTAGCATTGACCTTCTCTTACTTGTTACATTACTCTCCTATCGTGCGTCCTGTTCTACCCATCGCCATCTCTCCTGCCTCATATTCTTTCCTTCTAATACTACCGTCCTGATAGGGATGAAAACATAAAGGATACTCATTAGGATAAGTGCAGTGCACGCCAGGCTGAGGCAGAATCTGATTACTCCAATCCAACACCCACCATGCTTTGGTGTCACCTGATAAGTCAAGGCTGTCTGCAGCCAAAAGTAGACGTTGCCAATGAAGAAGGCCAGGAATGCGCCTGTTAGGTGAGTCTCCAGCTGGATTGATTGCTGTGTGAGAGAATAATGATTAGTAGTCTGTCTCCTACTTATGATCAAAATGAACTAGGGGCTTTGTTCATTTCATAGATGAAAACTAGGCTATTGATACCTGTATTTATTTATTTTGTTATGGCTGAGTGTCATTCTTTTAAAAGCAGGAAAAACCTTCACGCTGGGGATTGAACCCCTTCCTTCTCTGCCAGCAACACAATGCATTCTGAAGGGGTTAATGGCCAGAGTCCCTCACACACAATATGCAAATAGAGGTAGCCAGGGTAACCATTAATGAACTCATAGGGGAAAGAAGGAAATAACTCCCGCATCAGCTTAATACAAATTAGTTTGGCTATAAAGGTGCAATAGGGATAGAAGGCTTGTATATAACAAAGAAAAAGGATCCCTTCAGAATGCACTCTAAATATCGTGAGGATGTATGGTTGTAAATGTGGTTTAAAAGTACATTTTATTGGTAATTCTAATAAAAAATAAACAGAAAAGAATTTGTAAAACAAATGCATGACCAATTCTCAAAAGAGAATGCCCGGAATTTTTGGTTGCAAAGTGTTTATTTCTAGCCAATCAGCTTTTCCTTTTGTCAGAACAGCTCTGAGACAGGGCAGGGGATTGGTCAGGAGGCAGGAACAGCTCTGAGACAGGGCAGGGGATTGGTCAAGAGGCAGGAACAGCTCTCAGACAGCTCAGGGGATTGGTCAGGAAGGAGCAGCCAGGCAGTGACTCCTCCACCTCCCTCTGTGAACACGGCTCCATGGACACAGTTGAGTTAAGGAGGGAGAGAGTGTGTTTGTAGATGTACAGTAAGGCTGCGAACCCGCTGCGGCCGGCGTGGCGCACGCCCGCGGACCACCAGACCCTTGCCTGAATGGTCCCTGCCCCCGCTGCTACGTACTGTGACGCGTCAGCCGGCCGATGCTGCAAGATCCTCGTGATTTTTGGCGCTGACGCGTCACGTGGTACGCGAGTCAGCCAATGGGGAGGAGGGGAAGGAAGGAGCTAGATGGGAGGCGCCTTGGGCGGGGAGCAGGGAAGGAGCTGCGGGTTAAAGTGTGTGAGTGTGTATGTATGTGTGTGTGTATGTGTATGTGTGTGTGTGTGTGTGTGTGTGTGTGTGTGTGTGTGTGTGTGTGTGTGTGTGTGTGTGTATGTGTGTGTATGTGTGTGGGGGGGTGGACGACACCACGATCAGAAGTAAATTTGTGTGTCGTCAGCATAGAGGTGATATTTGAATAGCAAATGACTAACAATAGGAAAGGGAGTCCCTGCCCTGAAGAACTGACAATGTAAGTGGTGATTAGGGAGAATTTACAGAGACATGCAGGAGGTTCATGCAATAATGTGTTTCAATATCACCTGAACATATCTATATATAATACTTTAATCAAGGAACTCGTCATACATTATCACACCCCACCATTGTATCTATTTAGCAGGGACACTATATGTTATTGGGGTGTGTAAGACCCGCTGTACCTATTTAAACAAGGAGATATTTGTGTGTTGTAAGCTGCAAAGAATTCCATAGGTAATGCTTGGAAGTACCTCCATTCGGTAACTGAAGAGGAACTACTGTGGTACCTATTTTATCAGACCCTCAAACATATTGCACATAAAAATAGGGACCACAGTAGTTCTACTTGTGCTGGATGGAGGTATTTCCAAATAATTCCAATGGAAGTACCCTAACTTATAATACGTTTAGTACACATACACACACACACACAACATTCTGTTAAATAGGTACAGCATTCAGGGCCACTGATTTATATGAGTAAGACTCACCTGGAAGTTTGCAACAATGGAGGTTCCCAAGGCAGATATAAGTCCCATAGCCAGGCTTGCTGAGTTCAGGGCAGAGTGGCAGCCGTAGTCTCTGATTTGCTGAAATCTTATAGCAGAGATCCAAACAACTAAAGGAGGAATGACCGTTAACTATGATTTTAAAGAATGTGTTAACATTTTTATCTCCATGACCCACTTAAACATGGTTAAATTCAGTGCAGTGTTGCATTTGGGAAATAAGGACAAAATAAACAGATAGCAGATGAGATCACATGGTCTTCTCATTTTTCAAGCTGTACATCTTTTTAAATATAGGTTTGAAGCAGGAGGTCTTCAAAGGAGACATGTGTTAAGTACCAGTATCTCTGTGCAGTTTAAATGTCCCGGTCACGTTTGCAAATAGGAAGCCGCAATGGAGGATGTCACAGCTTCCTATTGGCCCGTGGGACATTTAAAGCCGCCATTTCATTGGACACACGAGTTCCATGGCCGCAGGGATCCCGGCACGCCCTACGGAGGTAAGTATCTCTGGAAGCAGGGGGTCCCCGGAGCTGAAATGAACACAGTTCATATTTGTACATAGAACAAAAAGTTCAGAGATCGGTGCTACTGAGTAAGTGGTGAGGGTATATAATAAATTGGTTGAGTCAAGACAAAGGGGATGCTTGTAGGAGTTTTTGATGGTCTCATATAGAAATGATCTTGTGGTGAGTATATAACTTGTATCAATATTCCGCTGAAGTATAGGGAGAACCTAATGCAGGTGGGGATAAGTGGATAATGGGGTCAGTCTGCCTCGAAACCTGGTCTGACCAGTTCCCCTCCCCACTAATAGGTTGGTACCCCTGTAGCAATGATGACAGTTCATTTTAATCCAAGATCATAGCAAAATGAGAAAAACCCATGTGGGTGATACCCCAGGATGAAGAGGCTTCTTGACTCTGTGGCGTGCTTCCAGCAAGCTGATATCCAGATAGAAATCCCAAAATAGGGGGAAAAGTCGGTGCACAGCAGCAATAATGGTAGGACTCAACACATCAAAAATGGGTTAAAGACGATTTGTTAGACTGGGTGACATCAAGGATGTTGGCAAAAATGACTCTGATACGTTTCGCGCAACAGGGCGCTTTGTCAAAGAGTACTCTGACAAAGCGCCCTGTTGCGCAATAGGAATCAGAATAACTTTTGCCAACATCCTTGATGTCACCCAGTCTAATAAATCGTTTTTAACCCATTTTGGATGGGCTGAGCCCTACCATTATTGCTGCTCTGCACCGCATTTCCCCCCTATTTTGGGACTTCTATCTATCTATTTATGAAGCCATTTTGAAATGTAATTTTAAAAAAATGGGAAAGTCTGCTCACAGTACCTAATTTAGATTTATATCAGTTTGACATAACTTGGTAAGGTGGTGCCCCCAAATAAAACAATACTCAATATGCAAAACTAAGAAAAGCATTTGCTTTGGAGCATTCTTCGATGACTACAATGTATGTATATATTTATTTATATAGCGCCCACAGTGTACTCAGCGCTTTACAAAAGAGAATACAATATTGGGAATTATAATACAATAAGTGCAACAGACAAAGTCAGACAATAGGGAAGGAAATCCCTGCTCCGGAGATCTTACAATCTGAGTGGAATGTTGGGAGACTTACAGCAGGTGAGGGAATAAGTGCTGTAGGTGGCAGTGCTTGGCCACAATGGTTGGTAGGAGTGACTGTGAGTGTGGAACAGTAGCCATGAGTCCAGGCTATTGGGATGCTTGTTTTAAGAAGTGAGTTTTAAGGTTTAACTTAAAGGTGGGAAGAGAAGGTGGTTGGCATAGACCGAGTGTGAGGGAGTTCCACAGGCAAGGAGCAGTGAGAGGAAAATGGTGAGGGGGCAGTAGAGGTGGAAAGGAGACTGTTATGGGTAGAGTAGGAGATGATCAGGGACATAACGAGAGATCAAAGCTGATATGTAGGGAGGAGCCGATGAGTGCAGAGCATTGAAAGTAAGGAGGAGAACTTTGTGGGTGATCCGAAACTTGATCGGAAGCCAGGAGAGGGATTTAGGGAGGAGATGAGCAGGGACTGTTGTGGGAGAAAGTTAAATTATTCTAGCAGCAAAGTTTTGGATAGATTGCAAAGGAAAAAAGTTGTGACACAGAGCGGCTATTCAGAGAATATTATTATAATTCAGACGGTAGAGGCTAAGGTCATGCATTAGAGGTTTAGCAGTAGATTGACTGAGGAAAGGGGTGGATCTTGTCAATGTTATGGAGTAAGACATTTTAGCCATGGCATGAATGGCGAAGGAAAGGGAGGAGTCAAATGTCACTCCTAGACATCGTGCTTTGGCGACAGGATAGATGGTAGTACCGTTTACTGTGATGGAGAAAGTGGGTATTAGGCTGAATTTAGGAGGAAATATGAGGAGCTCCGTTTTAGACATATTAAGTTTAAGGCGGCAGAGCATTATCCATTAGGATATAGCGAGAAGACAATAAGAGACTTGGGACTAGAATGCAAGTGGGAGAGGTCTGATGAAAACCAGAATAGAGCTTGGTTGCGAATACCAAGAGTCTGTAGAATATGAAGAAGAGTGATCAACAGTATCAAAGGAAGAAGATAGATCGAGTAGGAATACTAGTGGAAATGACATTGAGATTTTGGCTACTTTAGTGAGAACAGTCTCTGTTGAGTGAGCTGTATAAAAGCCAGATTGTTAAGGGTCCAGGAGGGCATGGAAATTAAGAAAGTTGATCACACGCCGGAGAACAGGAGACATTCTAGCAATTTGGAGGTAAAAGACAGGGGGGGGCAAATGGACGTAGTTAGTAGGACAAATCAGAATAGGTGTGTAACAGGGGACTTATCCCTGTTCAGTAATGTGCCTTTAATCTAGCAGTGTGGTAGTTAATTACTAAACACCACCTGCCTGATTAGATTGTTTACAAAAAGCCTGCCTTTGAGACAGGAAGTGACTCTCCTTAGCTCTGACCTAGAGCTGATCTTTGGAGAGACAGAGCAGAGGTTCTTGAGTCCCAGGAGAGACTGACCAAAAGAAACCCAGATCTCTGGAGCTGACCGGTCTTGAGCTCTGCACAGCAGAGCTGATTTCAAGACACAGGGGAAACTATTATACCTGAAGCTGAACCAGGAAGTGAGAAGATTTTCCCTCCAAGAAACAGATAAGACTTTTATTCTTAAGAGACTGCTTATATCTGCTTATTTTCATGCTATATGTTTTGGGGCTGCGAGACTTGCTTAACTAATGGAGATGTGAACTAATTGCATAGGATTTCACTAGAAAAACTCCCAAGTGAATGGAAGCTTTGTTCCCCCCCTTCCCCCCCTGTGTTTGGATGATTTCCTGATGAAAAGGAAAAGGCACAATAAAGCCTATTATAATTTCACCTTATAAAGTCTCCAATTGTGTACCTCTGTGAACGTCCGTCTACAAGGTGTCACCACCACATGCTTAAAGGATGAGTGGAAAATGTCAGAGGACGGAGGAATTGAAGATAAGGGTGAGAGTGGGGACTAAGACATGAGTAAAGAGTTCTGATCAGGTGTGAGGGGATGGGATTGAGAGGGCATCTGATAGAGGGAGAAAAGAAAATCAGCTTAGAAACTTCCAACTCTGTAACTGGAGAAAAGGAGTCAAGAGTGGAAGAGGGGGATATAGATAGAAGCAGAGATGAGGGGGAAAGGACAGAAGGAATCTCCTTGTGAATAACATTCACTTTGCCTTTAAAGTGGTCAGCAAAGGCTTGAGGAGAAGTGAAAGAAGGAAGTTGGAGGAGGAAGTCAAACAGAGAGAAAAGACGGTGTGGATTGAATTTGTGTGTTAAGGAATGAGGAGGAGCATTTCTACTTACGGAAACTGATGGGAAATCAGAGATCCTTGTCTCCTGGTCTGCAAATAAGACCCTCATTTTCCTCTGTCGTGACCACACAAGTCAATACATAATTCTTTAATCAAACGTTATTTGGGGAAATAACACTTACCTAGAAATGCCCCAACATTGAGGACTTGTCCAAATATACAGCTCTGGGGTGGATATGATCCACATGTGCTGTCCGAAAGAAGATATTCTGCTTATTATTTACTCCTCATTTTATTGTTTAAAACAACAAATGTAACATTGCGACCAGCTGCTGAGAATGCCAAGCTCTGGCCATCATTAATGGTTCATTATCTATACTAGTTTATGTGCACCCAACTTTCATATTGTTTATTATTGTCACAGTTTGATTTCTAAAACCACATTTAAAGAAAAGTGTATTTCCTTTGTTGGGGCGTTGTATTGTCACAAATGTAATAAAGAGATAATAAAACCTGGATAAAAATGACATCACATCAATACATTAACACTTTAAATGATAACGTTAGAAGAGCAATTTAAATTAACTGAGAACAATTGTAGCCTCTCCGGAAAACCAATAATTCTTTTGTGTTCCATGTCCACACTGTCCAACAACCCTCGTTAATCCACAATATTAGAGTCCTTCCCAGGGATAATAATGTATGTAACACTACTGCCAACGTAACTCTATGTCACCATGAGACTGCAGTCTCATCATATTACTTCTAGTTACTATCTATTTATGCTTTCATGTTCAGGAAACTGGTCCAACATACGACTTGTTTAGAAGTTTATGAACCTACCGTAGCAATAGGACATCAACGTATGAATCTTCTCACTGCCAGAGGAGGCCTGGCACACAATGCTCTGTAATATGTTGCAGGCCTCCTCTGCACTGAAGGAAATAAATATTGTGCATGAGCAGCATGGCAGAAATTAATTTTTTTTTAAAAGAAAGTCTTTCTTCATCTTATTTCACATACTAAATACAACGTATCTTTTATGATGGTTTAATTTACCGATGCAAAGCCTATCACTGGGATGGTAACTAACATATGGTAACAGATTCGTGTGTCTTCATGTACATTTTGAAATATTATTTTGTGTTCTCACCTGATGTAAGGAAAACTGATAGTGATGTCCACTGAGCCATTGGCCACAGCCATAGCATATCTGGGGAAAAGTAACTAAAGTGAGTCAACATAGAGCTAAAGCAAAACAGAACAGCCTGATGATTGATCGTATATGCTAACATGTTTTTTTTGCAGCTTTGCATGACCGCAAAAGCCGAGGAGGGATTTTATAAAAGATTTACTGCAGTTTATTTTCTTAAAATGCTTGTATAGATCAATGGTGCTCAACTCCAGTCCTCGAGACCCCAGAACAGATCAGGTTTTAAGGATATCCCTGCTTCAGCACAGGTGGCTCAGTTGAAGACTGATTGAACCACCAGTGCTGAAGCCCCCTGTTATACCCCTGGTATAGATCACTCATTGCTAAAGGTGTTGAGAGAGGCCATTAATTAGAGCATTAGGATCGTGATGCTTCTGCAGGTAGGTTTACACCAGATTCACAGGCACCACCATGTAAATGAACATCCAGTAAGTAGGCGAGTACGCATTTTTACACCAGCAAACCAGTTAATGGCCCATGGCTTTCATCATACTCTTTTAGTTTAAAGTAATCCTCTGGTTGGCTCTTCGGGTCACAACAAAGAAATGTGCTAATAAAATAAATGCTGCCACTTTTACTAGGGTAAGTGCAATATCACCAACACGGAAACAGTGACGCTGAAGTGTGGTTGAACCACATTAACGATTGAGGCTTATCGTGCCTTTGATAAAGGAGTAACTTAATAGTAAGAACACTGCCTTTGAAATGTGCGAACCTGTCTTCAGTCTCAGCGTAAACTCTCCTTGTGACTTTGGGCAAGGTATGTTACCCCCCTATGCCACGTGCACCACAAATACACTGTGAGCTTTTGGGGGGAGGAATTCATTGTTCCTGCAAAATGCTATTCACAGCACTGTGTACAAGAAACAAAAGATATGATTATTAAATGATGCCAGAGCGCACACCCACATTACAACTTACACTATCCATATACCAGCGGTGGCCCATACAGTCAGCAGAATAGGAAGCAGAGCCCAGGCCCACATTATGGGAACTCTGTAAATCATCAAGAACATAATATAGATAACGTTAGTCACACAGTAGATGGAGTGACAGACCCAAAACGGCTGCACACGTATTAATATATTAAAAACAATATTAATTTTAGTAAGAATTAAATAACAATTAGAAATTCACAAATCAGTCAGAGTAATAGCCAGCCATGAACGGGAGATACTGCAACCTTTCTGCTTCTTTTCAAGGGGATAGTTGTGTTATTTCCTTTTGCAAGATACACAACTAGGACAGCGTTCCGGCAGTTCTACAGACACTTCCCCCTCTTATTTTCTTCTTCTTGAACCAGGGCCCACCGGTCACTCATTCTGCCCCTGTCTGGACCTATGTGCCCTCGAATTATTACTGTCCATATTACAATCACAGGGATAGGCGAGGCCTAAATTATCCACACTCTATTCCTGCTTCAATAACAATGAAATGATCGCTCTCTGAGTGACAATAGTACACACTATCTTTTAGCATCATATTGGTATTCCACGTTCTCTAGAGACGATATCCCTGCGTATTCATTCCTTATGTTTTGTGCAGTAGTATAATTTGGAGAGGAGTACCTGGGGACCAAACAGCAGGTTTACATCATACATAAAAATATCTTCTGAAATGTTCATATTCTGGAATTTGTTTTTAGAACACTTTGCCCATGTTTTATAGACGAGGAGAGAATGGTACTGTATGCACACTAGCACCCTTTAGCTCTACCATACATATCTTATTTAAATGCAAACTGCACTAGTAGCATTTTATTCCCATGTACATATAATATTTGGATTCCCAAAATATTGAAAGTGAGGATTTAACCCAATCATTAATCTGTGACATACTCCTTTCTTTATTTCTGATGCTTCTATGCCTAATTGTAATAGTGTATAGTAATATTTCAGTTGGGTTTTGAGTTTTGGAGCTAAGCCCCATATAACTGCCTGTGTATTTAGATACCTGTCAATGCAAAGAAAAATGAGAGCTGCATTTACATTCTGCTGGTACAGGGCAAACTCTGCTAATAATCTTCACATCGTAACTTTTTTTTGAAAAGTAGGTCCGTAGGATTAACTGGGCTCTGCGTGCAAAAGCTCAACCCATTTTTGAAACCAGTGACGTGGTTACACGCAGGAGTTCACTTGTTCTAATGGCCTCAATTAGTTCCTTGCGCAAATAACAGGGACTGGCTTTGACAGTGTGCCCAATGATACATCTGCGAGAAGTTATCAGTTATTTAGTTAAAGAAGAAGTCAAACAACAAAGATTAATAACTACGTAGCAAGACCTTTAGTCGGCCATCTCATTTGTGGAACTCGGACTTCTGCGATTTAGAGGTTGTAAATGCAGTTGGTGCACGTATAATTCTGTGCCAGCTGCCTTGGTTATCTGGGCACGGTCATTTTAGTAGCTCAGTCACTATGTTGGTTAACCCTCTACAACAGGGGTTCTCAAGTGCTGTCCTCAGGGGCTACCACCAGGCCATGTTTTTAAGGCAACACTTACCTAAACAGGATGTTTTAGTGGTAACTAATGCTAGGTTTATTCGATTAGTATAGGTTCATCTTGAACACCTGGCCTCTTGGTAGTCTATTCTGCCTCATCACCCTCCCCAACCAGTTTACTAATAAAATTGACCCAGGCAAAGGCAGGATTACATATTTGACCGGCTACTACAATATCTTTGACTCATCTGAACCGTGGGTCCCTGGTAATTGTTGTGGCTGGAGAAGATAATCTACACTTTGACACCTGTTGCATTGCATGCAGCACATCACAGAATGTACAGGCTTGAGAATAATAGTTGGGCATCAGTTGTGTAACTCAGCGAATAGATGGTGGGATTTCATCATGAACATGCCTTCTCCAGGGTAGCGGTGTCCCATTTTTGTAGAAATAAACGTAATAACAAAAATGTCCCCAAAAGGTTTTCACATGCGTTATGTCATTTTGAGATAATGCACACAAGTAAACTGCATTAACAATATGCTGTATATCAAACACGTTTGTTAGTAGGAATTCTTGCTGCATTTTTCTTTCTCACATAAGACATAAAAAAAAAAGCTTGTGGGAGATCAGTTGTTCTATGCACGGAGAGGGATTCAGGCAAACATCACCGTCTCATAATGCACAAGCAAAACCAACTACTGTACTTATAAATCCGTATTATTCCATGGAAATATCAATGGGTTTTTATTAAATCCTGATGAGATTGTGCTACTGAAATGTTGTTAGTCACTGCTACATATTTGGACAAGTAATGTGACTTTTGAAATGTATGCGATACCTGCAGGACATGCTTGTTGTACAAATGGGTTCCCCTGTGGTACTGGGAATGTGTGTGGTTTTCTGGCAGGCTTTTGCAGCTGAAGACATTTGGATTGTACAGTAAAGGTTAAGTGAGGAGAGAGAGAAGTTACCCAGGTCGTCACCTACTTTTCATACCGTTGAACTACACAGTCGCATGTGTCAGTCGAAGTCAAAGTACAAAGCAACATCTAATTATCTGCTTACATACTATCAGCATTTCTATTTTTAGCTTCATAGAAAGATTAGGGCAATTACATTCTGTTTAGCTGTATACTCTATATCCCAATTAGCTAAGACCTGACCATGTAACCCAACGCTATTAAGCTTCTGTATTGTTTGTTCGTTTGGTCATTATGTCACTTTAGGCCTGATGTATATAGTATATGTCGTAAAGTAGATAAACATAGTCAATTACAGCCCCAAACAACGATGCATCTCATTAAAACATAGCAGCAATCAAGTGTCTTGATTGATTAATTAGTATACTTTATGATTTATAATTGAATTCCTTTTTGTATCCCTTTTATATTGTAAATTCAATAAACAAAAAACGTAACATTAGTCACCTTCACCCATCACTGCTCCTCCCTCCCCCCTCACCCCCAGAAAAATACAAATAAACACACAGCAAATTAGTGACACAAGTTGAGCAAATTTAGTGCAAATCACCTTGGCAGAGGGTGATGAAAAAAGCAATGTGCGCCTTCCATTCTTTCTGGAAATTTCATTTAGACCTTTCATATTCTGTATATCCCCCTTTACATTGTAAAGGTGCAATGTATTCTAGGCCACTTTACCATTGAAGGGGTTACTACCTCATATTGTTCATACTATAGTTATTTGTTATTAGTATATCCAATCCACTGTCCAGCAGGTGTGTGTGTGTGTGTGTATATATATAATATATATACATATATATATATATAATATATATATATATATATATATATATATATATATATATAATATATATATATATATATATATATATATATATATATATATATATATATATATATATATATATAGAACAAAAAGAAGACAGCGCGGCTCCCATAGCATAATACTGTATTTTAATAGTAAACATGCGTGCAGATGGATCACGGACACTTACATTTAGCAATATAAAATAAGACAGTGTTATCAAGTCTTTACAATCACGCGATGGAGCCTCCGTAGATGGATGTACATCTACTTGGCTGCTTTAAAATTGGCTGTGGTTACATCATTCTTTATTTATTTTTGTACTTGATGAGTGCTGATCTGTTTTCTCTACTGATTGAAACAAACTGCTCTATATGAAATTGAGCAAACATTTGCCAAGTGATTTTCATCTTTCGAGGTTCAGTAGGCAGTGTATAGCAAGATACTTTATATACTATAGGGCAACATATTTGCACTATTTGCACTATCATACCATTACAATGTTAGCTTAAAGAGCCGTATCTGTGACACCCAAGTAATCATTTGGATATCACCAGGACATACGTGAAAACGAGAGGTAACTCTCAATGTATTACTTCCTGGTATAATATTTTATAAATAAATAAATCACTGACAAATATAATTCGCTCATTATGCAGTCTCACTCCTTCATTTCATAAACCTTCTACATATTACCTCTAAGATGACCCATCCATAACATTTTATGATTGAATTAATATCCTCCACATTTTTTAATTTACTGTCATGAATAAGCATTTTATTTTCATTGATCAAGTTATCAATATTTGTTTACATTGTGATCAATCCTTTTCCTGTTCCCATTTTTTTTCTCTGTAATGAGAATTGTAGATCCTTCCGTTTAATGTTGCCGTCTGATAAAATAAATGATCCATGCCAATGTGATAAATGGGATTTATACATACCGTAAGTATGTTGCCAAAGTTTACACCTATAGTAATAATGATGACATGTAACCGCTCCGCTGTCCTAGTTACAGCTGACGGTGTGGTGTAGAGATGTGTGCGAACCTACAGTGCGTCGCTACCCTGCCTTTCCGAGCGAGCTTTATAAAAAGTTCAAGCGAACATGCGATGCCCATTGACTTTAAGCGAATTTGTCTCAAACTTTTGGATCGAAAACAAACCTTTTCGCCGAACTTAAAAGAGTGAAATTCGCAACAGTTCACTTAGTCGTGCGAAACGTTTCCACATCTCCAATAAGAAGCATCACAATCACAGCATATACATTTACAATATATTCTCTCTGCTCTGATGACAACAATGTGCAAAGTGTTTACAGACCTTTCTAAACTTAATACGGCTGAAGGACTGTCTCAGTGAGTAAAGGCGCTGACTCTGCAAACCATGACACTCAGTGTGAATCAGGGGAGCCTGGTTCAATTCCTGGTGTCGGCTCTTTGTGCCCTTGGGCAAAGTCACTTTATCTCTCTGTGCCTCAGGCACCAAAAAAATGATTCTAAGCTCTTTTGCCTGCAAAAATTCTATGTACAGCGCTGCATACATTGTCCACAATACAGAAGAAAAAAACAATTATCATTATTAACCAATTAATTCCACTAATTGACTAAGCTTAAAGCCGCGGCTCCGGAGATGATGCTACCGCGACATCACTGCGGGGGTTAATAAGTTAATACTTCAGGAAACAATAAATCCTGCTACATCTGTACGTCATAATATCAGTTTATAATGTGTAGAATGAATGTGCCGGGACGGCCTTGGTTTGCTATTCTCAGACATACAACTTTGACAGGCACCCTAATTAGAAATCACGCATAATTCATATTAATTCATTATATCACCAATAGTGTTCTCAATTTAGATTTCTACAACCTTACGTCTGCCATCACCTGCTCCTCGCTTTGCTGCATTAATGTAACTGGAGTTTCTCTGGATTAGAAATGTTGAAGAAAATGTACGTTTCTTAGATACTGTATGTGCATTTGTTTGATTTACCTTGGTTTTCTCCGCCTATTCCTCCCCGGGATGCAAGCACAGAAGTTACTACGAGTCTTTACAATTCTTTTGTACCTACAGTACAATGTCTTCCTGAAACGTGCAGTGCTGATTCAACCACTCATTGGATACAGTGTTAGGTTCCAGGACCTTGCTGCAGCTACTACCTGTCATATAATCTACAGGACACACCTACTAACGACCAAAACTGCAGGGGGAGAAAGTCCAGTGTGCGTAAGTGCTGTAACTTAGTCTGCCGTTATAATATCAGGTTGTACAAGGTCTAAAGCAAAGTGCCCAAACAGCACGAGTGTGACCTTAGCATAGAAAGAAAAAAATCATATTTATCTCACGTCTCGTGTCTGGAGCTTTGAAACACTAAATCTACGATACATTCCTTTAACGATATGCTCTATTTAATAGTAAGCGCACACAAGTTGTAGGGCAGAAAATAAACTGATCGCCTAAACTGAAAATAAACTGCCCTTGTTTTTTGTTGCATGAGACATCATAAGGCACGTTTTGGATTTGTGATACCATTTGTGACACTTGAATCATCAGGTATACTGTGCTGTATTGATGATCCTCAGTAATTCTTTTCAATTCTCCTTTTGAGAATGGCCCAAATCGGTCCCTTCGCTCTCCTCTCGCTTGTCTTGCATTAAAAACATCGAGTAAGGTCTCATAAGATCTCTTATGCTAATGGTGAAAAGTAGCTGAGATTCCTGTTGCTCAGTGCTAAATCACCAACTCCCCCCAACTCCATTACACATACAGTAGTCAAGAAAAGAATCGATAATGCGATTATCTGGGTCAATAGATCCGGCTTTGCTTTTTGGTAAGAGCAAAGAAAAAACCCCAAAAGATCAATGCACATCCTAACCTACTGAAACCCAACAGGTCTTCACGCTAAACCTTTCTTATTACATGTATCATGCGGCATAAAACCCTGCTCCTCTTCAACGGTTTCTAATATTTCATTTAACCCCTTCAGTGCATGAGGGTCCTGCCACATCCGTTGCCATGGACGCTGGCACTTCCTCGTTTAAATGAAATACAGTATGTTGTAAATATCTTCTGCACTTATCTCTTTAACAGTAAAAGATATTTGTAAAAAATATCTTACCTCTCGCAGATGATGTAAAAAATGTAAAGTGATCCCTGTTGCTCCCCCCAACAACATATGCGTGATGATTTTATGGTTACCTCTTAGCTTTGGACTGTAGCTTCCCAGGTGGAATCCTTCCCGCTCGATTTAATAGTCCTGTGTTTTCCCAATGGTTTGCAGGGATACTAGAGCTTCTTCAGTTTGCTAACCTTGCCATCCATGTACAGTACCAATGCATTCTTTGCTTCCCGGCATAACTAGTTGGTTACAGTATGAGTAAACTGTCAAGTTAGACAGCTGACACATTTTTTTTTTCATTTCTCAAGGGAAGTGATTTTGTTTCCTGTCTTTGCTATTCTGGATTCAGTTAGTTGCCCGTTTTATAGTTCTAAGGTTAACTAATGCTTGCTGCGTACAGAAAACATAAGAAGTGTGACTGTACTATATCTCGGTTTCAGCTTTTAATTTTTTTTTTTAATCATTGGCCCTTTTAAGTTGTACATCCTCCCATCAACCATTGCTCCTTGTCTCATTCACATTTAGCAACTGGGGTCTCATACACTTAAGACTTTTTGTGCTAAGAACTTATGATCCAGAAGATTAGCTCTTTTGGGTCAATAATTATCGCTAGCTCTGTGTATTACTGAAAACAACCATTTACATTTCACACCATTACCAATGCATATTGTTAAATAAAGGAGGTGTCATTAAATTGGCCTCAATAATGAGGGTCAGAGCCAAGGGAATAGGAACATGGTATGTTCTTTGGTAGAATGTTTTCTTGTTGCAAATACAGGCATACCCCGCATTAACATACGCAATGGGACGGAGCATGTATGTAAAGCGAAAATGTACTTAAAGTGAAGCACTACCTTTTTCCACTTATCGATGCATGCACTGTACTGCAATCGTCCTATACGTGCATAAGTGATGTAAATAACGCATTTGTAACAGGCTCTATAGTCTCCCTGCTTGCGCACAACTTCAGTACAGGTAGGGAGCCGGTATTGCTGTTCAGGACGTGCTGACAGGCGCACGAGTGAGCTGCCGTTTGCCTATGGGGCGATATGTCCTTACTCGCGAGTGTACTTAAAGTGAGTGTTCTTAAACCGGGGTATGCCAGTATTGGTTTGAAGTAGTTGTCAATTTAAGGCAGGCTACACAGACCAAATATTTTAAGTTATCTTCTTGTTCTGTTTTTTTTTTTCAACATTATTTTGTTAAACTTTTCTTAAGCGTTTTGAAGTTATAAACATTCTAAAATAATAGAACAGGGGGCTGCCACGTTTCCACTTTGGTGATTTCATTTATGGCACAGGAAGTGTCATTTTACTTGACTTTCAACTCTCTTCAAATGTAGAAAATTTGACATTAAAATCACTTCTCTTTTTAATTTCAAAGTTTGGGGTATTTCTTCAGAATGATGGGGTGCAGAAATAAGAAGAGGGAGGGATGAACAAAAAATTTAATAAACGGGAACATCTGAATCTTCAGTACGGGCATATAGGGACAGAAAGGGGTAGGGGAGGGGATTGGCAAAGAAAGGGGACATGGGTCTCATTACAGGCCTAAGTCTTATTACACCCAAATGGGCAAAATAACAGACCCACATGGGCCTAAAACAGAGTTGAAGGGGGATAGTAGATCGTTCAAAAGACATTGCTCTATGTTTCCAAATCCGTGTCTCTGCCAGTTTAGCTGTTAAAGTTCTCCTTATTTGACTCCACTGTGTTCAGTGACCTTGGTCACTGAACACATATATCTGCAATAACACATTTGACATACACAATTTCCAGCAATTATATTCTTATCAGAATTAATATACAAACGGTTGAGACTTCAAATCGGGCTGAACTGTGCCAGCCAGGTAGCCCAGGTCTGATCAAATTTACTCATCGAGTCTGGGAGATATGCCAAAAGCTTTTCCAGAGCCAGCACTTCCCGAATATTATTCTTTACCTGGGGCAAAGTTGGTGCATGGGGATTTCCAGTTGCCTGCTATTATACATTTATTTGCTATAAAGATGTGGGAGATTAGCTTTTGTGTATGCCTGTCTTTGTTCAGAATTGGTCTGCCCAACAGAACTGACCATGGATCTTGCGGTGTCTGCTCTCCTGCTAAAAGGGCCAACATATGGAAAATCTGATTTCATAGTGTAGTAAGTTTGGGGCAAGAGCACCATACATGTGTCATCGAAGCTACCTGGCTGCAACCTCGCCAACAGAGAGGGGAACAGGTCGAGAACTTCTTGTGTAACTTGGATGGAGTAAGGTACCACCTATAAAGAATTTTATGGGAGTTCTCCTTCGTAGTGACACAAATTGACAATCGTGCCGCTGCCTCCCAGATATCAGTCCAATCTTCCAAGTCAAGGGTCCATCCCAGTTCTTCCTCCCTTTGCAACATATACTTATTTTATCAGTGGATTCCCTCTAATTACTAAAAGTATATTTCCCCAAGTCGTGTGTAGGATCTCTTTCAGCGCCATTGGGAGCACCATTTGTTCCTCAAGTTTCGTACAGGAATATATTTCTTTGTCCATTAGCCAGTCTCCCATATGCCCGGCTATGCATGCCAAATTGTATTTTCTAATGTCAGGTAAACTCACTCTACCAAGTTCCTTTGGGAGAAATAGTTTTGACATTGCAATTCTATTTCTGCCTTTGTTCCATATAAACTTATTTATTGCACTATTAATCAATTTTATGTCTGAATGGCGAACAAAGATAGGCAGCATCTGCAATGGATATATAATCCTAGCAAAGCTAATCTCCTTAACGAGTTGGCATCTACCCGCTAAATTCAATGGGAGGCCTTGCCAGCTTTCCAGCTCTTTAATCACTTTGGTTAGGATTGATTTAAAATTGCTTGCGTACAATTTTTGTTGGTCGGGGTCTATATTAACCCCCAAGTATTTGATTGGTTGTCTTGTCTTTTTAAAATGTAGGTCTTCTTCCCACCTAACATTATTGTTTCTAGACAGCACTAGAATCTTAGTTTTGGAGGCATTAACTATAAACCCTATATATTTTCCATATTCTTTAAGTGTCTCATATATTTTTTAACCGCTGTTTCCAGATTAGAGACAAACATCAGAATGTCATCCGCAAAAAGAGCCAACTTCACTTCCTTATTTCCTATTTCAATGCCTTTATAGTCTGCCATGTCCCTAAGGAACATAGCTAATGGTTCCATTGCTATGTTGAATAGCAATGGCGATAAGGGACACCCTTGCCTTTTTCCTCTGTATAAATTGAATTCCTGGGAGAGTATTCCCGCTGCCATGATCCGTGCCTTTGGACCTCATACATAGTTCTAATCATGTTAAGAAACATGCCCGATATTCCCATTTTTTGAAGTATATCAAATAAAAATTCCCATCCAACATTATCAAAGGCTTTTTCTGCGTCTACCGAAATAATTACATTGTTCCTATTATCTTGTGAACTTGATTTGGTCCAGTAAAGGGCTCCTAATACTTTTCTTATGTTCGGCACTGAAGATCTACCCTTTACAAACCCTGTCTGATCTTTATGAATCAGACCTGGTAATACTGCGGTCAGCCTCTCTGCCAGAATTTTTGGGAGAATTTTTACATCCTGATTTAATAAGGATATGGGTCGATATGAACCTGGCACAAGAGGGTCTTTACCTCCTTTATGTAAAATTCTGATGAATGCTGTTTTCCCAGTCTCCAAATATTTCCCTCTGTCTACTATCTCTTTGAAGGTGTTTTGCAGGGGTAGTCCTACTTCTGGTCCTAAGATCCTATAGAATTCGGCTGTAAAGCCACCAGGCCCTGGTGCCTTCCCATTTTTAATTTTCTTTACGACAGCTTCTATTTCTTCCCTGGTAATTGGAGCATTAAAGCTGCAGTTCAGTCTTTTTTTTCCTTTTTTTTTTTAATTTATTTTTTTACTTCAATAGTTTCATGTGGGCAATCTCTAATTACTTAAATAACTGTATAGCTGCAGGTCAATTCGTTCTCCATGTATTGATCTGCAAAATTTGGTGACATAATTAGTGAAGGGATCTGTTTTTCTTCTGCTTCTGTCTCTCAGTGGAAGCTCATGAATATTCATGAGCACTCCTGCACTGACATGTGCTAGAGGGAGGGCTGGGCTGACAAAGGGGTGTGCCAGAGCTTGTGACAGGACATGAAGGGGCAGTGCCATAGCGAATGGTTGTTAAAATAGAATACAAGAAATTTGGTCTTTCAAAGTTGTTGTTTTTTAAACAGAAAATGATAAAAGTATTTTTTCTTACTACAGAACTGATTTATTAAAAAAAACCACACGCAGGATATTGACTGAACTGCAGCTTTAAGTTCTTGTTGCTCTTCATTCGTTATTTTTGGAAACTTTAAGCCCTGTAAAAACTTGTTTTGAGTTACATCTTCCTGCTCACTGGTAGTATACAGATTTTGATAAAAGTCCCTAAACACTGTACATATTTCTTCAGGAGCTGATGTTAGTTCACCTGAAGCTTTACACATCCTAAGTATGTGTTTTGACTGTGAAACTCGTCTAAGTAGATTTCTTAATAATTTACCTGCCTTGTTACCATACTTATAAAGGTTAAGGTCTCTAAATTGGAGCTTTTTTGTTCCTTTCTGTGTAGCGATATTTCGCATACATTCTTTGCTTCCATGTATTTGTCCCTGTTTTCTGGGTGGGGATTTTGTTTGAAGTGACAGAACGTCCGGTTCAGTTCCTTGCTAGATTTAATGTAATCTGATTCTGTTTCTTTCCTACGTTTGTTCATGTATGCTAGAATCTAGCCTCTCATTCCTGTTTCCCAATACAATTTCCCCTCATTTTGGTGTATGGCGTTTGTTTCCTGGAAATAGTACCAGCTATTCAGGAGGAAAGCTTTAAACTCCTCATTATTATGAAGTTAAGATGGAAATCTCCAGATTATATTTTTGTGTTTCCTAAATCCTACATTGATCTCTAACCATACTGGTGCGTGGTCTGATTATATCTTCAATCGCCACTGCGGACACCTTGTCCATCATAAGGTCGCTTGTTAGAATATGGTCTATTCTTGAGAAAGAGTTATGCGGGTGAGAGAAAAAGGTATATTCTCTGTCAGTGGGGTTAAATAGCCTCCAGCAGTCTTACAAACCCAATGTTTCTTGTAACAGCCCTATGCTTCTCTGTGCAGATCTTGATTTTCCTTTTTTCTGATTAAGATTAGATTTATCTAAAAATGTATCACTGACAGCGTTAAAATCACTGCCCATAATTAGGTTACCTCCTCTTTCTTTCAACAATTTATCAGTTACACTCTGGAAGAAAGTTTGGCCCTGCTCATTCAGGCCATAAATACCATATATACATGTAACGGTTGTTCCCTCTTGGTATGACCCACCCAATCTCATATTGGCCCGTGTGGTCTAACCAGCCCCATTACATGGTCGTGTTTGGTGGTGCACCTGTAGACAACAGGACTCCTGAGTCTCCCGCATGATGGTATTCGGGGATTGTCAATCAAGACAGGTAGCTGAGGTAGTGCGTGCGAGTCCTACCTATATCACGTGCAGCGCCTCCACCTCATCAGGGTCTATGCATCCGCATGGGAGATGGTCCTGATGAAGAACTCCTTCTTGGTGGTGCCGTCCACTGGAGAGTAACATCACACTCACACAGGGGGGGTATCATTGAACAAGACATATTTATTGTTGCTTGGTGGGCTAGCTGCCCTTCACAGCCAGCTGTCTCAGCCGCACATAGTTCTATGCTGTCCCTTTGCCAGGTACGCCCTCCCAATGGAGTGGGATCCCCTCTCCCCGTAGGGAGATCACCCCTGTGCCAGGTCCCTGGACACAGTGTGGCTCTTCTTCAAGATTAATGTAGAAATGGACCACTAGTTTCTGCACTAGTGGGTCCTTCCTTCCCAACACCTTAGCAATCCAGCAACCAACTAACTTTTGGGCAGTGCTGTGCCTTATATACTTTAGGAGCTGTCACAACTCTGATGTCACTAACTGTGGACTCAGAGCTGGAAGCCACTCCCACTCATACATAGGGCACCTCACCAGGGTATGAGGGCAAACCTCCATAATTACTGCTGGCATCCCTATAACTTACCAGGTTTACTGCCAGCAGGGGAGACAACTGCAGACCATTTTACATGCATGGCTACATACATATATCCATATTGTTGATCTTGAGAACACACGGTACTACCCTTTCCTCTGTGTCACGCCAAGTTGATATAAGCTCATATGGTAGTGTTTTGCTTATCAGAATTGCTATCCCCCCATTTCTTTCCCACTGCTGGGAAGAATATGCATTCACCTACCCAGTTAGTCTGGAGTTTCCTACTCTCCTCCCTGTTTAGATGTGTTTTCTGAATAGGTGCTATATCTGCTTTTAAGCGCTTAAGATGCTTTAATATTTTGTTCCTTTTAATTGGGGAGTTAATACCCTTAACATTCCATGAAACCAGTCTTGTCATTGGTTAGTTGTTAGACTGATGTTGTCTAACACGCCTTTACATAATGTATATAATGACTTAAAGAACCCTACTTTACCGTGATTGCCTGTTGTTTCCTTTTTCTCTATCACAATATATCCGACCAGTGAAAAACATTTCAAATAATACATATATAACTCTGGATATAAAAAATAAACTATAAACCACATATAGCAGGATCCCTTGGTGCCCCGTGTTCCGTTACCTCCCGGCGCGGTCGCACCTAGCAGCGGAGGCAGGAACAGGTGCAGGCGGCACTGCGGGGGAGTAGGGAGCAGCGAACGGCTTGCCGGAGGCTCCGACGGCTCCTTCCGCAGGGCGCCACCATATTGGGAATGTTGCGCATGCGCAAGAGACTCGCGCATGCGCAGTGATAGCCAAGAGCGGCAGCTATTATAGCAGAGGGCTCTGAGGGAACTACAAGTCCCAGCATGCATAGGGGCTGTAGCAGCACATGACCACAGCAGCCAATAGGGCCAGAGAGTTCCCCTGCTAGGAGAAAGATACATTTGGTGCGCTGCAGACCACGATAGTCGAAGCTGGGACAAGGAAGGGGTAGGTTGTATGTTCAGGTGTCTGTGGCACCTGCACTAGGCCAGGTACACCCTATTAGGCCCCAGTGAGGCCCCGACTCATCATAGTTTGTGGCTGCTATAGGGACAGGCCCCATAATTAGGGACACTGCCCTGCTTAGCATCCCAAGTGTCAGGGTGTAAGGAATCGGGGAACACGTCCTTTGCGACGTGTTCCCTCCTTACCTGCTGCTACTCAGTACTCTGTCTTGGCACCAGCGCGTGCACGCACCCCGCTCTGTTTACAGAGTGTGCGTGCAAACGCAGCTCTTCTAGTGTTGCCTCGGAGCGTAGCTCCGCCCCCCTGGATGCACCGTGCGTCAGCGGCGTGTTCGCGTGACGACGTGCACCGCTCCCCAGCTGCGCGGTAAATAATCAAACTGCTACTTGTCTCCTGTGCCTATCACGGCTTCCGCTGGGGCCGTGCCTCCGCTCCACCCCCTGTCCTATTGGCTGCCACGCCATTCATATACCCTGCTTGCACTCTGAAGCATTGCGCAGCATAATCACTTGTAGCCTTGTGTGACTCACAGTTCTGTTGTGCCTAGCTCTTGTTCCAGTCTTGTCCTTCAGTTTTTTTCCTTGTGTACCGACCCAGCTTGTTTGTGAAACCCCTCTGGATATCGACCTCGGCATACCCTCGACTATGTTTACCTCTCTAACCCAAGACCACGGCTAGACGGACTTCGATGATTCTCAATTCTCCAATCCCAGACCACGGCTAAACGGACTTCGACTGCGCTGCTCTCTGTAACCCAGGATCCCGGTGAGTATACGGACTAACCCACTCTCTCCTACCAAGACCCGGCTACACTGACAATCCGCCTTCCAGGCACGTCTCCGGAGCTGTCGGTGTGTGGACTCATACCTTCCCACCTCAGTACTGTGGACTTGTCTTGTTTGTGGGTAGCGCAAGCGTTACAGTATGCTGAGCTCAACAAACATAGACCCCCCCACAGGTGGGCCAAGCCCTGTCTTCTATCTCTGTGCACTTTCAGTATTTGGACAACCAAGTTACGTCCCTGACTCAAAAGATAGCCACAGTCTCGCTTCAGCAATCCCAGTCCAGAATCCTTAGACCCGCTACCTTGTCCGCTTCCTCCATGGAAGCTAATTTACCTCTGGAACTGCGTCTTCCCACCCCCAACCGATATGCGGGTTATCCCCATGGCTGCAGAGGTTTCCTCTGCCAATGCGATATTCAGTTTGAGCTAACCCCTTCTCACTTCTCTTCTGACAGGACTAAGGTGGCGTACATTATCGCTTTACTGACCGGTGACGCATTGGCCTGGGATTCTCCCATAGGGTTACCGCTGCTTCTTCCTTGTTTCACATTTCTCAGGGTAGCAGATCAGTTGCAAGATACGCCCTGGAATTTCGAACCATCGCCGCAGAGACGGGTTGGAACGATGAGGCCTTATCGGTGGCCTTCTGGCAAGGACTCACCGAGACTCTTAAAAATGAGCTAGCCGCCCAGAAAGACCCCCTGTGCTTGAGAGTCTTATTGCCGTATGTATCAGGGTGGATCAACGCCTCCAAAAAAGGCGGGTTGAAAGCCACCATCCACAGACTCTCACTTCTATTACTCATCTCCACAGTTCTTCTCCTACCACTTTCCCAGTTCTTGAGGCTCCGGAACCCATGCAGTTGGGTAGTCATCAACTCTCACCTTCGGAGAGACTACACCGGAGGAATGAGGGTCTGTGTCTCTACTGTGGACTGACAGGACATCTGGTGCATCGCTGTCCCACGAAGACGGGAAACGCCAGCGCCCAATGAGGTATGAGGGGATCTCATTGGGTACCATTTCCTCCTTCCCATCTATGAAGAAAACCCTGCCAAAAAGAATTATGCTCCCAATCTTTCTCAAGGGTCCTGACTTCCGAATCTCTGCTTCTGCATTCATTGACTCCGGGTCTGGGGGAAATGTTGTGGATCAAGATTTCGCTACCAAACATGGGATTTCTTTGGTAAAGAAGTCCGTACCCATCGGTCTCGAGGCCATTGATGGACGTCCTCTCCAACCAGCTTTCATATCTTTGTAGACACCAACTCTTTCGCTCTCCATGAAGGATGGACACGAGGAGATCTCTCTGGATGTAATCCACTCTCTGTCAGTGCAGGTAATTCTGGGCCTACCTTGGCTCCAGCAAAATAATCCTTTTATAGACTGGAGTGCCAAGGAACCCATACGATGGGATACGTCCCATAAAGAACTTTCTTCCTCTCTAGTACAAATTCTCGCTGGTCTAGAGACCATCTCACCGCCTAAGCCCTCTCTACCCGAAGTATATGTAGAATTCCTTGACGTTTTCGACAAAGTCCGTTCTGAGGTTCTTCCCCCTCATCGTCCCTTTGATTGCCCCATTGACCTTCTGCCTGGCGCTACTCTCCCTATGGCCAGATCCTATCCTTTGTCCCTTCCAGAAACCAAGGCCATTTCCAAATATATTCAGGAGAACTTAAAGAAAGGCTTCATTAGAAATTATACTTCCCCTGCTGGGGCTGGGTTCTTTTTCGTTAAGAAGAAGGATGGGTACCTTCGACCATGCATAGATTACAGAGGCCTTAACAAAATTACCCTAAAGAACCACTACCCATTGCCTCTCATTTCTGAACGTTTTGATCGTTTGCTGGGAGCGACTATTTTTTCTAAACTTGATCTCCGCGAGGCTTACAATCTCATATGCATAAGACAAGGGGACGAATGGAAGACGGCCTTTAACACCCGGGACGGCCACTACGAATATTTAGTTATGCCTTTTGGACTATGTAATGCACCAGTGGTCTTTCAGGAGTTTGTGAATTAGATATTTCGTGATGTCCTAAATACTTCTGTTATTGTATATCTCGACGACATTCTTATTTTTTCAAAATCCTTATCAGAACATATTCAGAACAGCAAGCTAGTTCTTTCTCGCCTTCGCGAGAACCACCTCTTCGCCAAGATGGAGAAGTGCATGTTTCACCAAACCTCAACCTCCTTCTTAGGTTATATCATTTCTGACAAGGGATTCACCATGGACCCGGGAAAACTTAAAGCAGTTATAGATTGGCCCCAGCCCACTTCTCTTAAAGCAATCCAACGATTCCTTGGCTTCGCCAATTATTACCGGAAGAGTATTCGTAATTTTTCTGCTACTGTGGCTCCTATCACTGCTCTGACAAAAAAAAGTCGCGGATACTTCTTCCTGGCCCTCTGAAGCATGTCAGGCCTTCGAATCCCTTAAGAAGGCATTTATCTCCAACCCCATATTACGCCATCCTAATCCTACTCTCCCTTTCACTTTGGAGGTAGACGCTTCGGATATTGGAGCAGGAGCCATACTCTCACAAAGACAAAACCCCCAGGATAAATGACATCCCTGTGGGTTCTTTTCAAAGAAATTCTCCTCCGCAGAGCAAACCTACGACATTGGTAACAGAGAGCTTCTCGCCATCAAACTGGCACTGGAAGAATGGAGACATCTCCTGGAGTGTACTGAAAATCCCATCTCAATCCTCATGGACCACAAAAATGTATTGTATATTGAGGGCGCTCATCGCCTCGGTTCTCATCAGGCCCGCTGGGCTCTTTTCTTCTCAAGATTCAATTACATTATATCCTACATTCCCGGTACCAAGAATCTCAAAGCCGATGCTTTATCTCGACAATTTGTCAGTGAAGATAAATCTGAAAATATTCCTGGGAACATTCTTCCTTCTAAATATATAATTTCTGCAAATTCTTTTGATGTACTGGATCAGATCTTGGAGATTCAGATGCAAATTCCTGAGGGTATGGAGGAGCCATAGGGTTGCTTGTATGCTGCTCCGCAGTTCCACCAGAAAATCCTTGAATGGGGTCACTCTTCTAGGTCGGCAGGTCATCCGGGTACCAAGAGGACATCGGATCTAATTAGACGCACCCTCTGGTGGCCGAACATGCTGAAAGATATTAAGGAATTCATTAGTTCGTGCTCTACCTGCGCCCGAAAAAAGTCCGCCCGCAATAAGCCGTCTGGTCTGCTTCGCCCACTACCTATTCTTGATCATCCATGGACCCACCTGTCAATGGACTTTATTGTCGAGCTTCCTGCCTCTAAAGGAATGAATACTATTCTTGTCATTGTAGATCAATTTTCGAAACAGGCTAATTTCATACTTCTCAAATGCCTTCCGAATTCTGCCACCCTGGCTGACATCTATATTAAGAAGGTTTTTCGCAATCCACGGTGTACCACTCTCTATAGTATCGGACCGCAGTTCACAGTTCGTCTCAAAGTTTTGGTGTGCCTTTGCCCAAAGACTGGATATTTCACTTCTTTTTTCTTCTGGGTATCATATCCAAACCAACGGTCATATGGAGAGGACAAATCAATCCTTAGAGCAGTATCTCAGATGCTTTATCTCCAACGCACAGGATAACTGGGTAAATCTCCTTCCATGGACCGAATTCGCTCACAACTCACTCAGAAACGAGTCCATCCAGGAGTCACCCTTTTTTGTAAAATATGGGTTTCACCCAGCCCAGCTTCCTATTTCCTCCAATTCCTCCGGCGGCTGATGCCAAAGTAAACTCGCTTCAGAACTCCTGGAGAAGGATTCAACAAACTCTTCAGCAGGCAGTCCTTAGAAAAAAGAAGCAGGCGGATCGACATCGCCGAGAGACACCTAAATTTAGGCCCGGAGACAAAGTGTGGCTCTCTTCAAAGAATATAAGACTGAAGACGCCTACGATGAAATTGGCTCCAAGGTTCCTGAGACGGTTCACCATCATTGAACAAGTCAATCCTGTGGCATACCACCTACGACTACCCCAATCTATGAAAATTCCATCAGTCTTCCACGTCTCACTATTGAAACCCGTCTTTCACAGTCCTCAGTTTCTGGACGTCTCTCCAAGACCGCCACTGGTCATTGTTCAAGGACAAGAGGAATTCGAAATTCGGTCAATAATTGATTACAGATACTCCAGAGGAACTGTCCAATTCTTGGTACTCTGGAAGGGTTTTGGACCCGAAGAACGTTCCTGGCTATCTCAGCATCTGATCCATGCCCCCTACCTGTTAAGGCGCTTCCATGCCAGGTTCCCGCACAAGCCTTATGGGAATCGTCCTGAGGCCGATCCTCAAGGGGGTTTACCGTAAGGAATCGGGGAACACGTCCTTTGTGATGTGTTCCCTCCTTACCTGCTGCTACTCAGTCCTCCGTCTTGGCACACGCAGCTCTTCTAGAGTTGCCTTGGAGCGTAGCTCCGCCCCGGATGCACGGGACGTCAGTGGCGCGTTCACATGACGACGTGCACCGCTCCCCAGCTGCGTGGCAAGTAATCAAACTGTCACTTGTCTCCTGTGCCTATCACGGCTTCCGCTAGGGCCGTGCCTCCGCTCCGCCCCCTGTCCTATTGGCTGCCATGCCATTCATAAACTGAAGGAAAAACCTCTTCCTTGGCTAGGCTCCAGAACTGAGAGGAACCTTTTCTCTGCCAAGAAAGCTGAAGGCCTTGTGACTGGATACACATTCTGCACCATTATTGCAGCAGACTCCCCGGGAAGCTTTCACGCCCTGCCACTTTTGTTGAACTTACAGGCCCGGGAATACGAAATAAATGAAACGTAACGCAAGCCAGGTTTCAAATCCTTTGTCTCAATTTATTACTCATAGGGTAATGACTTTTATACCAGAAAAAGAAGATATTGGTGAGAGGCGTAACATAGGCGTAACATAGGCGTAACCTGGGTGTGTCTTGGGCGTAGCATTGATTAGAGGCCTGATTTAGGGGCAGGACATATTAGTGGCATGATTTTGGGACATGTTTCTCCCAATACAAGCAATATCTGAATACATAGCTTATTCATTGTCTGTTATCAAAAGAGACCTTGAATCTCCAGCAACTAAATTATACTATTTTGCGTCTTTCAGAGAATCAGTCATTTATATTCTAACTAAAAAAGCAGGAGACTGACAATACAAAAAGTATCTTAGCAATATCCTGAGCAGGAAGAAAGGAAATGTAATTTGGCAGAAACTGAGTGCATTAGGAATTATATTTCAGCAAAAGGCTGACTACAGAATCTTAACTAGTTATGATCAGACAAAATGGATGCTTAACACAAGTGTAGATTCTGGCCTGACCTACTGGTCCTAACATATACCCTGCTCACACTCTGAAGCATTGCGCAGCATAATCACTTGTAGCCTTGTGTGACTCACAGTTCTGTTGTACCTAGCTCTTGTTCCAGTCTTGTCCTGCAGTTTGTCTCCTCGTGTACCGACCCGGCTTGTTTGTGAAACCCCTCTGGATATCGACCTCAGCATACCCTCAACTACGTTTACCTCTCTAACCCAAGACCACGGCTAGACGGACTTCGACGATTCTCAACTCTCAAATCCCAGACCACGGCTTAACGGACTTCGACTATGCTGCTCTCTGTAACCCAGGATCCCGGCGAGTAGACGGACTAAACCACTCTCTCCTACCAAGACCCGGCTACACTGACAATCCGCCTTCCAGGCACGTCTCCGCTGCTGTCGGTGTGTGGATTCATACCTTCCCACCTCAGTACCGGGGTCTTGTCTTGTTTGTGGGTAGCGTAAGCGTTACAGAGGGACACAGCAGAAGCTACACAGCATTTGCGGCCTGTGGTCTGGGGCCAGACCACTACTTAAAGGCACAGAGACTCTCTTGATGGTGGGACACTCCAACCGGATACCACCCCACGCGGAGGTGGACTCATCGCGGACGACGCCATCGCTGGATCAGCGGATCCTGTCTTCATTTCTGTCAGCGCACCCGGGTGCTGGTACCTCATCTCACCTATGTGCACCAACTATACACGGGCTAGTGGGGCAGTGCTGTCAGACACACTTGGGTGGGTGGTTGGTTCTGTGGACACTGGGATGGTACATGCCCGGAGCACCTCAGTACATTGGCGTAACCCCACAGGGGTATGGACACGGTGTTGGGAAGACACGGTGAGGGGTTGCAGCCCTGTGAGGCCTAGGGTTGTAGTAGTAGTATCATTGTTTGTCATTGCATATATGTTCACAGTAAAGTGCTATAGTTTTATTGCATCAGTGTATGTTGTACATATATGGTCCTGCACGGGGTTATCCCACATAGTTAGGATCCCGCACAGGTGGAGGCGCTGTCACATATCGAATCAGGTACACCCCGAGCTCCCAGTGGCGGAGGTTCAGGTCTCCTGCGAGCCACAGGTAACACATACACACACCATAGACGCCTTATCTCCCAGGGGGTGGGGGAAAGTACGCTACACACATATGGATTAATGATATTCCTTTTTTCCAGAAATGACATTTTAACCTCATCCCAGCTCATCGCTGCTTCCTCCTCCTTTTACCCCACCACTTTAATTTATATTTTTCAAAACAGGTTTTCTTAACTTTTTTTTTCTTTTTTTTGTAACATGTAACCAATTAGACAACAACTTTTTTTTTGTTGAGATTTTAAAAAAAAAAGACTTATACTGTTATATAGTGACAAAGTGAGAATATGACGTAAGGGGGGGGTCTGACATAAACAACACGGGGATCTAAGCAACCATTTTGAGTCAGCATCCATCTTAGGTGCCTGATATTGTCTATTGTCTGTATGAAAGTTGGAATGAATGTTAGTTTAAAATACATTTTTTCTTCTGGAGTTCCAATTGATATTGAGCGGTTCAGCTAAGCCAAAGGACCTTGAGCAGGAGGGCAATGTGCCAATGTTATGAAAATACGAGACAGATAGGCACTGTCCGAGGGGGGGGCAATGTGTTCTGTATGCAGAGTAAAAGTCACCGGCTTGTATAAGGAATATTAGCTGAGTCATTTCATTTCTAATATGCATCCCATAATAATATTATTAACTCGATGTGTTCGTGTGCATAGTTTGTTTACCTTTTACGCTTACGCAGTGACGACACACAACCTTGTAGAGGGGGCGTGGGTTTAGTATTTTGTGTATAAATAATGCCTGTATGCTACCATGTCTTTGGGAGGGTTTTATTTTGAAACTCTCCTCTGCGTGTGCACTGCACAAGCAATAAACTTATTTGTCTATTCTGCAAAATATAACCTCAGACTTGTGTTGTTATTCACAACTTTTAACAGATGGCGCCCGAATAGGGACCCAGAAATACCGGAAGCTGAGCACCTGAAAAAACCACTCCTCGGTCACTCAAATCTGAGCGCTCGTAAGAATCAAGGTAAAAGGCACCTTTTGAGGAAAGCCTGAGTTTAAAAAGTTGTTTTGAGTGATGTGTAGAGAGATGTGTTTTGAAGGGTGTCTCATTCTGTGTTGACGGGTTAACCTAGCAGTGTCAAATAAGTTTATTTGTCTGTTCCTGTATCCATTTTAAAGTGTTATAGATGTTAAGTTTTACTGGGATTAAGGTGAGAGTCCCGTTAAAAGTTTTGGTGTTTTGGTGATGAAGGTGAGTGTTTGTATGCTTAAGGGATTGTTTTTCAGACTGTCCTGGGTTGTGATAAATATTTTTGTTGTCTGAGCAGGAAGGGTCCCTGATTGTACATTTGCTCTGTCTTGTCATTAACATACCAAGTGAATTTATTTATGGATATCTGTTTAGAAGGTCTTATCTGTATCCATGTTATAAAAGTATAAGGTTTATCAGGACTGGGTTGGACCCGCTGAAGTAATTCAAGTGTTTTCTTGGGTATAGTTATGGTGAAAAAATCAGAAGAATAACATGCCAAAAGAGTTGTACGTAATCAGCTTGCGCTGATTATTGTATCAGGTGTATTGTACAGGTCAATTAAATGTGATTACTGTAACAGGAGAATAATGGGAAACCAAAGTTCTAAAAATTTGCCGTTAGAGGTTGTGTGTCTGCAGACAAAAATACATGCCACCCCAATGAAAAAAAGTTTGTTTGCAATAAATTTCTATGGAAAGAAGCGTGAAACTATGAGTAGCCGCACCGGTTTTCTTATCCGTAAGAATGCGAACGCAAGGGCTCATAGTGGAACCTTCTAACTTTCAGTAATCCCTGTGTGTCTGGCAGTATAAATCTTTGGATTTTATGAGGTTTTTGTGGCTAAGGTTATGCATGGCAGGCCCGGCTGACCTTATGCTGCAGAAATCAGTTATGAACGTATAAGCTTTTCCTTCCATTTCCCCACATGCAATAAGTGGTTATAAATCATTTCCTGATATAAACTCAAGTTTCGGTGCCGGCAAGTAAAACTGTTGCGCCCTTAATGGAGAGTGGTTAGATGGATTTGATACCCTAATGAATTTTTCCTGAATGATTACCTGTGTGAAAGATAAACCATGCTAATTATCACATGTGTGCACAAATCACCATCCAAAAACTTGCAAGTACGTACGAAAACATGAATATTTTTTGCTCACAATGAAATCAAATGTCTGCAAGAAAGAGAAATGCAGCAGCACAGAGCGTGCCCCCACCTTTTTTTCTCCAGCGCGAGGAATGTGCTAAGATACGAAAGTTAACTCAAAAAGCTCCGGAGCATCAGAGTAGTTTTAAATTCAGGTTATTTATGAGAATAAAGAAAGAGAAGGGAACTTTTATTAATAAAGTGCAGGGTGAAATTGTTGGGTTATAGGGGAGAAATGTTTTTATTTTATTTGTTCGTTATTTTTGTGATGTTGTGTGGCTGTGTGTGAGAGAAGTTTTTTGTATTTTGTGTTCTGTATTGTGTGTAACCAGTAAAAACACATTTTAATTTTATTTCTAGAGGATTAAGATGTTTGGGAATATTTTGTGTTTAAAAATGCGGGTTAAAAGCTCATAAGCATTGTTTGAAGTATATATTGTATTGTATGTTTTCATGTATATAATGCCATTAATATGCACAACGCTTCACAGGAGTGGTGCACGTCGTAATCATATAGGTAGCAAATGGTAAAGGTAAGAGGTCATGAAATAAGTGATCCAGACATAAAAGTAACATTAAGGAAGAGAAGTCCCTGCTCTGAGGAGCTTACAATCTAAATGGTAGGCAGGGAAAGTGCACAGAAACAGTAGGATTTGATTAGCAGCCAGGAGAGGAATTTCAGGAGGGGAAACGCAGAATCAGAGTTTTAAGAGTAGAGTGATTCTGGCAGCAGCGTTTGGGAGAGATAGTAGGGAAGACAGGTGAAAGTCAGGAAGGCGGGATAGCAGGGGATTACAGTTATCAAGATGGGAGAGAATGAGGATCTGAATCAGAGTTTTTAACAGTTGAGGAACAGAGGAACAGGTTTATCTTTGTGATATTGTGGAGGAAAAAGCGACAGTTATAGAAATGATTTGAATGAAAGAGGAGAATATGAGAGAGGAGTTGAGGGAATGACCCCTAAGCAGCGTGCTGAGCTACTGCATTGAAGAGTCAAGAGTAATGTGGAAGGAGATAATAGGGTCAGGTTTGGGAGGAAGTATGAGGAACTCTGTTTTTGCCATGTTAAGTTTAAGGCAAAAGAGGGCCTTCCAGGATGAGATAACAGAGGGACATTCAGAAAATTAGGTTTGTATGGCAGGTGTAAGGTCAGGGGTTGAAAAGTAAATAAGGGTGTTGTCAGCATAGTGGTGATATTTAAACCTAAGAGATGTTATTAGGTCACCTAGAGAAAGTGTGTACAGAGAAAAGAGAAAAGTGTGGTCCACAGAGGCAAATGCTGCAGGGAGTAATATGAGCAGAGTGTAATGACCTCTGTCTTGGGCAGCATATATGTCATCAGTTATTTTAGTGAGAATTGTCTCCGTGGAGGGAGCAGTGCAGAAGTAAGATTGTAGAGGGTTAAGGAGAGAATGGGTGTTGAGACAATGGAGCAAGCAAGAGAATACAAGACAAGTTCAGTAGTTAGAAAGACAGGTCAGGTCAAGCTTGCTATTTTTGAGTCATGGTATAACTATTACATGTTTTAAGGAGAATGGAAATGTAGCAGATTAGAGGGAGAGAGGAGATCAACAGTGATGGTGACATTCTCTTTTGAGACAGTGGAAAAAGAGTCAAGGAAAGCAGGAAGAGAGTAGGAAGCGGAGTAGGATAGGAGGAAAAAGAGGGAATGTTCTGGTGTATGGATTCAACCTCTTGCTTAAAATAGTCAGAAAAGTCCTGAGGTGAGATGAAGGAAGAGTTAGTGTGGGTTAGACTTGTGAGTGTTGATTAATGGAGAGAAATAGGTTTGTGTAGCTTGAGAAAGGACAGAATTGCAACAAGATAGCATAAATTTGTAGTGAATGAAGTCAGTGAAACTATGAAAGTTCAAAACAGAAAGCATTAAAAAGAACTGAGTGTAGGGAAATAGCATGAGCGTGTGGAGTTATTTGTGTGTTAAGAAGTTATATAAACCTCAGCTATATAAAAGCCCGTTGGTTAATTTTTGAGAGGCCATAAAAAATGTGGTTCTTAGGGCTCTGGATAAAGCTCCATGTATTTAAACTTTAAGCAAAAGTTCCAATCCAATAATTATTATTTTTCAGGAAGAAGCCGTGGTGTACCGTTATCTTATCTTTTCAGGGTCAATTGGCGAAACGCCCAGAAACAAAATGGCTTTTGCCCGGAAACAAGTCTTATAGAAAATATTTTTTCTTTAGTCAGATGAATATGCAGAGTGTCTTTAAAATGATAAAGCTGACCGTGTGCTCAGCACTGTGCAAAGAGATTATATAAAGCAAGACATTAGTGTGAAGTCTTATACAAAATCATTTGTCTATTAACTGAATATGTGATGTATGTTATAACTTTTAACCATTTATTTTTTTCAAAGGTGTCCGTAAGCAGTGGTTATTGTAAAAATTGCTGTGTAATCTAGAATGGGTTTACCAGGAAGGGGTGAATTTGGGAGTCACCTCTCATTTGTGGGTGTGTCGTGTGTATAGGGTTAAATAGAGGGGATACATAGTTGCAAAAGCAGTTACATAAGTGAATAGGGTATGCATTATATACAAGGCATTTCAATTTTTTAGCAGAATAGTTACAGTGGAGTGTTTGGGGTAAAAGCCAGATAGGGATTGGCTAGGGAAATTTGTATGGGTAAAATAATGGCTTAATTGGGAGGGAATATTTTTTTCATGACAGTGGATAGTATTGGGAGAAGAGAGATTGGCCTGTAGTTTGAGACAGTGTTTTTTGTCCCCACTTTTGAAGATTGAGTAGTTTCCCAGGTCTTAGGGATATGGCCTGCAGACAGGATAGAATTAATTATGGAAGCAAGTGGTATGGCAAGGGATGAGGCCCTAAAGTTTCAGGAACTTAGATTGTAGCAAAGTCAGGTTCACATTGGCTACTTAGTTTTAATTAGGAACATTAATAGGGAATACCTCTGTCTATATGTGGATGCTAAGACAGGAGTAAACACATTGATACAAGAATTTATTTCTAGGTATAAATTATCTCCCTATGAGACACATATGGGATGACTTATGACTATCAGCAGTCCAAAGGAAAGAATTAAGGACCATGTTATTGGTAATAAAACAATAAGTTGTATGCAACTAATACATTTTTTGAGTCTCTCTAGGCAACGTTGAAAGTGCACCTACTCGAGATGGGGTTAATAGTCACATATTTCCTGCGCAAGCATGCTCTTCATCCCAGGTGAAAAGGCCTAAAGTAACCACCAATACAGCAAAGTCAAAGTGGCAAAGTTCTTTTCCTGGACCCAAAGTACAGTAAAGCTCGTTCCAGCTCCACCAAACGTTCCAGCGCCACCAAAGACCAAAGTCACCTAAAGCACAGTCGCAGCAAGTTAATGTCTTGCCGAGTCAAAACTCTAACCGTTAACCAACGAGGAAAATAAGACACCAGGCTAAGGCCCAGTTTTATCAGAACATTTCATTTTTTCAGAGACTCAATATTTTTATTCTTTAGAGTGTGTTAAGTTAGAAATTTAAGGTGTATGTAGAATTGAGCCTTGATGGGAGGATTGGTTTCCTGGAAGCGTGGCTTGTGAAAGCTCTTGTATGTGTTTTGGCAGTATTCTTCACTCTCTATGTATGTGTCATGTGCAGCAAAACTTTGATCCAGAAGTGTGTTGCACCTCCACCGAAAGGAGGGGGTCACCCAGGGGCGTGTGTCAGCCACAAGGAAAGGATCATAAGTCAGTATGTTTAGTCAGAAAACAATTTACAGGAAGGATGTGGCCTTAATTTTGCAGTTTTTAATTTTCATCATTAAACCAAGAACAGGTTCAGATTAGGTTTATGGCCTTACAAAACAGAATTGCTTTAGACTATGTTTTACCTTCAAAAGGAGGGGTATGTGTTTGGTTAAAGACAATGTTGTGTTTTTATTTCAGATCAGTGTAGCAATGTGCAGCATGAACTACAAGAGATTCAAAAGAGGGTTACAAAGGGAAGTGACAGGTTATCACCCTTGGGGTTAGGTGAATGGCTTAGATCACTTGGAGCAAAAACTTTTGAATGCTTGGATGTGTGGGAGTATTACTTGTTATATGTGTGTGTCACGTGTTACAAAGGTATGATCCACAGGTGTGCGACCCCCTCCCTCAATCGGATGCCACTCTTTGCAGAGGCCAGAAAACAGCAGTCCCTTGAAGAAAGAAGATGCCGATCACAGTTATTCAACTCCAAAAGACACATTGGCCGCAGCGCCTTACGAGACTATGACAGTGAAGGGCACGCGCCCTTGTCCTCTGAGTTATCCCTGGACTATCATCATAATTTTAATTCTCAAAAGCTATGTTTTAAGAATAAAAAAAGGAGGGAGTGACAAAGTGAGAATATGACGTAAGGGGGGGGTCTGACATAAACAACACGGGGATCTAAGCAACCATTTTGAGTCAGCATCCATCTTAGGTGCCTGATATTGTCTATTGTCTGTATGAAAGTTGGAATGAATGTTAGTTTAAAATACATTTTTTCTTCTGAAGTTCCAATTGATATTGAGCGGTTCAGCTAAGCCAAAGGACCTTGAGCAGGAGGGCACTGTGCCAATGTTATGAAAATACGAGACAGATAGGCACTGTCCGAGGGGGGGGGGCAATGTGTTCTGTATGCAGAGTAAAAGTCACCGGCTTGTATAAGGAATATTAGCTGAGTCATTTCATTTCTAATATGCATCCCATAATAATATTATTAACTCGATGTGTTCGTGTGCATAGTTTGTTTACCTTTTACGCTTACGCAGAGACGACACACAACCTTGTAGAGGGGGCGTGGGTTTAGTATTTTGTGTATAAATAATGCCTGTATGCTACCATGTCTTTGGGAGGGTTTTATTTTGAAACTCTCCTCTGCGTGTGCACCGCACAAGCAATAAACTTATTTGTCTATTCTGCAAAATATAACCTCAGACTTGTGTTGTTATTCACAACTTTTAACAATATACTGTTCTCCTAGCAATATAACCCCTCCATTGCTTTTGAACTTTATCAACTTAATATCGCTAAATGCAACAATCCTTGTATAAACACTTTTTCCTCCCAACATTCACATGATTTTATGCATGTACCATCTCTCTGTAACCAGATCACATTAGTCCCTTTATGAGTGCAATACGTATTTCCTTGCAGCCTGGCCCATCTCAGCAGTGCGGGGATCTTGCAGGGGAACCTTTTTTTCTTGGCTGCGCTATTTTCCTCCATGCTGTATCTGTCTCCTTCCTGAGGTTCTGTCCTCCAGTTCTGCAGCATGCTGGTGGATAAAGCGCTCTGCTGCTTCTGCTTCTGAAAATATTTTTTCCCTTCATTTATAAAGACTCTTAAGGTGGCAGGATATCCCAGGGAAAATGTTTTATTTTGCTTATATAGCATACTGCAAACTTTACTGAACTCCCGTCTTTTATTTGATACTGCAGCGGAATAGTCCTGAAAGATTAGGATCTTCTTTCCCTCATAATTAAGGCCACCCGAATTCTTATAGGCTCTTACTATTGTTGATTTTTCATTAAAGTCCAGAAACTTTGCGATTACTGCTCGTGACCTACCTTCCTGGTTCTGCCTAACCGGACCAAGTCTATGAGCCCTTGCCACTTTGATGTTAGTTTGATCATGTGGTAGTCCCAGAGATTCAGGCAGCCATTTTGTGCACAAATCCTGCAGTTGTGAGGGTTTCACCTCTTCAGGGACTCCTATTAATCTTATATTATTTCTGCGTGACCTGTTTTCCAGGTCCTCCACCTTGTCTTCTAACGTTTTATTTCTTTTTTTAAGAGTTTGAATGTCCTGCTGCATTTCCTTTTTTTTTTTTTTAATCTTTTTTTTATTATTTTTGTACAATATCACAATAACATCACTTTGGACAATAATCTTCACAAAGCATAAAGTTATTCAATACAAAGCATGTAAAAGCATTTAACAGAATAAAAGTTTGACGTTCTTGTAACAGTGGATGTGCAATAAAAACTTTGTGAATAAATCTTGTGTAGTGTACTTATTGTACCTATGAAATAGGTAGGGTCAGAAAAGAAATAGAGCGAGAAGGAGGAGGAAGACGAGAGAGGGGGGGGAGATTGGTGGGGGGGGGGGGGGAGATTGGTGGGGGGGGGGAGATTGGTGGGGGGGGGGGGAGTGTGACGCAACCAATCTACCTACTTGAACGGGATACTATAGGCATATCTCTAAATGTTCTGTCCTATTGATTTTCTTTTACCTCAGTATTTTGTGGGCTGTCTTATTTCTTTCTTTATTGTAGGGAGTTTTTAGTCTAGGGACCATGGTTCCCATAACTTGTTTAGTGAGTGGTTTAGTTGAGCTGATAATTTTTCCATCAGTTCTTTGGATAACTGTACGTCTAGTGGGGGGGGGGGGGTTATATCTTTCCACGCAGCTGCTATAGAGCAACGAGCCGCTGTGAATATAAATGAGATTAGTTTGCCTATCGGAGTCTGTAATTCATCTACTGGTTTGGCTAATACGTAGGTCAACGGGTCTACCAGGAATCCTTAGTTCTGTGCTTTCAAATATCAAGTCGTGAATCATGGTCCAAAATTTCTGTATGCGTGGGCAAGCCCACCAAATGTGAACCGTGTCACCTCTCATACCACATCC